>NC_136951.1:2447086-2452086 GCF_949987615.1 Pollachius pollachius | reverse complement strand
AGACAGACAGATAGACAGGCAGGCAGAGAGGCAGACAGACAGAGAGAAGGATGGAAAGGCAGATAGACAGACAGACAGACAGACAGACAGACAGACAGACAGACAGACAGACAGACAGGCAGACAGACAGGCAGGCAGAAAGATAGACAGACAGACAGGAAAACAGACAGCGGACAGACAGGCAGTAGTTGACACTAGCTAGAGAGATAGATGTTCTAGAGAGAGTGATATAGAGGGAAGCAGATGAATAGAGAGAAAACCACAAAAAGAGAGAATGAGAGAGAGAGAGAGAGAGAGAGACAGAGAGATTTGATGTTGAAAGAGCGAGGAGCATAGAGAGGGAGGGAACGGAGAGAGAGAAACAGGGAGAGAAAGAAAGAGGTAAAGAGAGAAACAGCACGTCAGTCATGGGGTTTGCATAGCTACGTGTGTTTTTAGTTAATGGAGTTAAAAGCCAACAACAAACAACAAGTTGCGACAGCAGATTGTTCCAGAAGGAAACACGCTGCTCTTACATAACAGAACCAGGCCTGTCTACCCTGGTTCCTCTCAGGTCACACCAGACAATCACGGTCTGGTGTAGACCCTGGACCACCACCTGGTCTGGGTAAGACTACACCCTGGACCCCCACCTGGTCTGGGTCAGACTACATTCTGGACCACCACCAGGACCTGGTGGTAGGATCTGATGGGGTTTCTGGTTGTCATGTAAGACTACCAGAGAGAGAGAGAGAGAGAGAGAGAGAGAGAGAGAGAGAGAGAGAGAGAGAGAGAGAGAGAGAGAGAGAGAGAGAGAGAGAGAGAGAGAGAGAGACATTCAGTCTCTGTACAGGCTCTACACCACCAGGACAATATGCTAAACATATCATATCTGCCTCTACATTACTACTACTCTCATGGTGTGTATGGACGAAGTATTCACGGGAGCCTTCAGAGGTCATGTCCTAGCTCTTGCGACTCTGAGTGGGTCCAGCTAGCAAATAAGCTTACTACTGGCTGGGCAACTGACCTAAATTAGAAGTTCCCAAACCGCTATTGCCGTGACCAACCTTCGGAGGTACTGTGCCTGGCATTGTTCAGTAATACAGATGTGAACTGCATAAGACATAAATGGGTTTTGATTTTTCTCCCAACTAATCACTTCAACAGGTCCAAGGTTTTAGAGACAAGAGGCTGGGCTGAGCTCATGGGAGATGGAGTTTTACAGGAGGTAGAAATGTGTTGATGGACTACAAAGCCACAGAGAACATTGGGAGCATCACGGCAGTTAGCTGTTAATACAATCAGTCTCATAGATGGAGCTTAAGACCCATTGGTTTACTGAGCTAGAGTCCATAGGAGCATAACTTGAGCATGATGGCACTATTTATTATAGAATTATTATAAATATGACAGATAATATATCAGATTATATAAAAGAAAGATGGTGATGGTTGGATGAATGGATGATGGATAAACAGACAGATCATTCAGTGTCAGAGCGATGAGGAATAGTTAGCATCGTGCTAACAGACGACTGCTAGCCAGTTCCCAGATACAACTGGGTCATCCTGCCAGGAAGGAGCTGACCCTTGACCCCGACCCAAACCCTGAGTCTCAGACTCCCCCTAATTAGACCAGACACCAGACCCACAATCAGACTATTCACACCACACACCCGTGCGTTTCCGCACGCACACACTTACAAACACACACATACACACACACACACACACACACACACACACACACACACACACACACACACAAACAGACACTACCAGGCCGCGTCTCGCTCTCTTCCCAGGGTCAATGTATGAGAGAGGGGGTGTATGGGTGGTGCGTCACATATCAGGCTCTCCATGTGTGTGTGTGTGTGTGTGTGTGTGTGTGTGTGTGTGTGTGTGTGTGTGTGTGTGTGTGTGTGTGCGTGTGGGGGTCCTCTGATGTGAAGTAGTGTGTGGTCTGCGTGTTTCCTCTGTAGGAATGAAAACAATGAGCGGCCCGCAGCGCTTGGACCAGGGGCCGGGCACGTCACTGCTTGTGATGTCACAGATAACGTACGTGTCCATGGCGACCCGATTGGAGGAGAACTCTGCGCTCTCTCACGTCGTTCACCACGGGGCTGCCGGCTCACTGAGGCTACTTGTCTGGAGTCAGGGGAGACCCTCAGAGGAACCCATCCTCTGGAGACGGGAACCAGGCTGAGAGAAAGTACCCAGGCTGAGAGAAAGTACCCAGGCTGAGAGACAGTAACCAGGCTAAGAGACAGCAACCAAGCTGAGAGACGGGGACTGGAGCGTCATCCAGGTCTCCTGATCTTCTGAGAGATTCACCAAGAAACAGGCCCCCAGCAGGGAGAACAAGAACAAAAAGATCAACACTTGGGAACAGGCCCCCAGCGGGGAGAACAAGAACAAGAATAAATATAGTTGCAAGCAACCATGACGGCGTCCTCCTGTATGGTGGTGGCCTAATGAATACCTGATGGTAAACATTTTTTGATTCCATGCCAGGTCACACAGAATGGTTGGTTGAGGTTAGATTTAAACCAGCAACCCCATTGTCATGATTCTGAGCAGTACCACTACATGGACGCGTAGACTGTATAGGGCAGATTAGAGTATGTTTTTAAAAATAGAAGTCTTCTATATGTGCAGGGATGGTGAGCTTCGTCGGTATGGTAATGTGGCATTGGTATGCCTTAAAAACTGGTTTACCGTAAGTTACCATATCAAAACAATCACCAACCATGTTTCTAAAGCATACTGTGTCGAAATCCACTGTCAAACGGACGTTTGCAAAATACGTGTGTACTGCTTTAAGGCCCAGACTGCGTTGGAGAGAGGGCGCTATTCAGGCCACTTAAAACAAATGCATCCAATTTTCATTTTCAAATATACAGGTAGATACTATTTGCAGTAGCCCAGGCTAAGTGTTTTTTATGCAATGTTACACCTGTTTTAACATCGGAGATATCCATAGATTTCCCTTTAAAATGTATTTCTCTGCCGTCTAGTCTATCTAACACCATATAGTCCCACAGTCACCTGGTATATGTGTGCCAAGTTTGCAGTTTTTACCATTTCCGGCACCCAATCTGTTTGCGTGTTGGCCAAATGTCCAAATGTTCTTACCGTATTGGTTGCAATTTGAAAGTTGTTCATCATGACGAATGGTACATGTGTTGCAGGTTTCATGCATATTGCACCTTCCTAGTGGTAATGGCAGCCTGTTTAAATGTTGAACTTCAAGGCATTCTACAAGCCTAACAATTTCTTTTAACTTTTGAGGGCAAAAACTCCTACGTTTTTCGTTGGACACGTAACGACACTATCCACCAGGAAGATAGATATGGAGTTTTTGACATATAATGTGCAAAAGTGTTGCCCGAAATATTTAACGGAAACGGATTTCCATCTATCGGAAGTCCCGCCCTCTCTCTTGCCTCTCCCCACTAATACCATGTTACTCAAAGTCCCGCCTCTCTTTGCCCTCTCCTACTAAACCCATGTTGTTCAAAGTGTCTATGTCTCGCCATAACACTAATTCATCCGGTTTCATTAATCCATTCTCATGCCTTCTGTTGGAAATGAGAACCCTTGGGAATGAGGTCGGATGGTAGCAGAACATCATTCATTTCACCAGTGACTTCTCTGATTGGCTGCTTTCGTCTGGTTTTATTGTGGGATTGGATTATTTTGAATTATTTAATACTTTGAAGTCGTAGGCTCTTAAAATACACCTTAAGGTAACAATGTCTATAAAAAAAAACTTTTTATACTCTGAACATATCATATTTTTATTTTTTCCTTTTTGTATTTTGTGTTTGCATATTATATCGTATTCTGTTCTTGTTGTCTTTATGTTGGCATGTTCTGTTCTATCGTATTCGTCCTATTCTACTGTATTCTATCCTTTTCTATGGTTGTTGTTGTGTTCCAGTCTAGCTCTATGTTTTATCTGTTATGAGGACCTCATTATCAGCGTGAGCAGAGGAGTGTGGGAGGGACCAGCCTGCTGCTGGCATCATGTCCTTAATAAGCTATTAAACTATTCCTGTTAGAGTGGATTGTCTTCATGTGTCCTCTCCTCCTCCTCCTCCTCCTCCTCCTCCTCCCACGCTCTCTGGTGTGCGGCTCCGCTCTGTGACTCACAGTGTGTTGGTGTGGATAGGGGTTGTGGGGGAGGAGGCAGCTGCCTCCTCAGCCCATTGTGTTGGAAGGGGAGGGGGGGAGCTGACCCCTGACCCTGCCAGGGAGAGTGAAAACATGAGCCAGACAATGTTAATGGTGATGTCAAGAGGTGGTTGGGTGTGGGGGAGAGAGACGAACAGACACAGTTTGTGTTCATTATGCACCCACCATAAGTCTGTGTGTGTGTGCGTGTGTGTGTGAGTGAGTGTGTGTGAGTGTGTGGGGGGTGTGTGTGCGTGTATGTAATCGGTGAAAAAGAAATGGAGCAGAAAGCGTATGTGTGTGTGGTGTGTGTGTGTGTGTGTGTGTGTGTGTGTGTGTGTTTGTGTGTGCATGTGTATTGTGTGTGTGTGTCTGTGTGTGTGTGTTTGTGTGTGTATCGAGGCGTCTCTTCTTTAGAAAGGTTTCCCAGAACATGTCCTGAATGCTGGTGGAGTGCTGCTACAGGCGGTTCCTCCTACGCTGCTCTCCTCGCCTTCCTCTGAGCCTCAGCTCAGCTGAGCAGGCCTACTTTAGCTGGTCAGACTAAGTTCAGCTGGCCAGGCTAAGTTCAGCTGGTTTAGGTTTAGTTTAGGTTTAGTTTAGCTGGCCAGACTGACTTTAGCTTGTTTGGTTAGTTTGTCAGGTTGAGTGATGTGGTTAGGTTTAGTTAAGGTTTAGTTCAGTTGGTCAGGGCTTAGTTCAGCTGGTTAGGTTTAGTTGATGTGGACAGTTCCTCACTATTTATATGTCTGCCTCTCTATATCTATCATCCCTCCCCTCTCTCTCTCTCTCTCTCTCTCTCTCTCTCTCTCTCTCTCTCTCTCTCTCTCTCTCTCTCTCTCT
>NC_136951.1:2346512-2446886 GCF_949987615.1 Pollachius pollachius | reverse complement strand
CCCTCCCTCTTTCTCACTCTCTCTCTCTCTCTCTCTCTTTCACGCCCTTTCTCTCTCCTTATGTAATAAACCATAAATAGAGGAGTAGCAGCAGCCTGGGGTTTGAACCGAGGCCCACTCTCTCTGTTCCCTCCCCCGCTTACTCGCCCATTAGTGACTCATTTATCAGAAATATAGTCTCTCCTCGCTGCCTCGCTGCTCATTTATTCACATTTATTTATTTATTCACATTTATCTTCCTAAAGTTAAGGTAAATCAGTGCCCTAACTTTCCGATATTTACAAATGGGCACATTATCGTTTTCTTTCACAGACACACAAACACAAACACACACACACGCACACACAAACACACATAGAAACACACAAATACACAGACACTCACACACACACACACACACACACACACACACAGGCACACACACACACACAAACAGGCACACACACACACACACACACACACACAAACAGGCACACACGCACAAACACACGCACACACGCTCGCGCACACACACACACACACACACACACACACACACACACAAATGCACTTATTTAAGTGTGTGCATTTGTTGGTATATGTTTGTGTGTTGTTGTAGCTGTGTTGTTGTAGCAGACCATACTGTGTGTGTTGGTATAGCTGTTCACCTCCTGCATGGCCTCAGTCCTCCTGCTCCAGGTGGTTCCTGTCTTAAGTGTTCATAACCACGCTGCTCTGAAGCACGCCTCCTACCAGCGACACTGCTGGCTCCATGCTGATGGGACCGCTACGTACTTATTGCAATGAATATTTCTACTTCACTTGGTCATAGTCGTAATTGTACTTTGTTTTAGTAGGATGGGGGCGGGTGCTATAGGGAGAATCAATCTATTACAAAATAACAATCTGTTAATTATGGTTTTGGGTTTAGTTGGTACTGTGGTGTTTAAGTGTAACACAACACTCATGCAGGTCCTGTGATCTGTGTGTCCTTCAATATGTGTTTGTGCGTGTGTGCTTGCATGCGTGCGTACAAACTTGTGTGTGTGTGTGCATGTTCATGTTCATGTGACCGTGTACATGTGTGTGCTGGAGCATGGGTGTGGTCACATTAGTTAAACTAATTAGTGTGCCATGTCTGGTGTGTAAGTGAGGGTTTGATGTTTTGACCTCAGAGATTTGAAACTGAACATAAAAGGAATCGGCTGAGTTTACTTTAAATTCAATCTGTGGGTTTAAACATCAAACACAACTCTCTCCTCTCGTCAAACATATATACAGCTCCCCCTTCCCCCACCCCCCTCCCCACATACGCACCCACATGTAATCACCATTTTATAATACACAACTGCACATATTCCTGTACTATTCCTGAATTAAACCAGCAATACTATGTTTTATTCCAATGTTGTCCCTATTACTCGGAAAAGTATTATTCAGCATCAACTGCCCTTTTCATGGATTTTTCAAATATAGTGAGGAATTTGAAAAAAACTGCTTTCTCACGATAATAAAACAGAAATTATGAAGCACATAACGACTGTGTGTTATAGCTATGATGAAAGAAGCACGAAAGAAAACGAAACATGGAAATATTTTCTATGCAAGAAATGAAAGGCCTTGTTTTACTGATGGACGTCTCCCCCTTGTGGTCAGATAAAGAACCGCCGCTGATGGTGAATGATAAAGACTGGTGCTAATCGCTGGGAGGAGGGAGTAGCGGCGTGGGAGGAGCGGCGCCAAACTCCTGTTCTGCTGCATGCTGGCTGTGTACTTAAACTAAATATCTAGCCCTCTTCACGAGTCTTCACCTCCGCTGGAGGAATTGCTTTGCAGTGAATCATAATAATGAATTAGGGACGGGTTTCTTTCAGAACAAGGACCACCTTTACCTGGGTCTACCGATGGGGAGGGTTGCGGTGGGACACCTGGTTCTCCTGGTCTCTCTCCTGCTCTGCTCCTCTGGACGACTTCGAGGAGGTAGGAGAATTAATAAATAAATAAAAAACGTCGTAAAACCACTCTGTTGGCGAAAGTTGACGCTACCCTTGTCCTCCCAGAAGTAGTTTCAAGAGTAGTTTGTACTTTTCGTATGAATCCGAAATTCCTTTTTGATGGACAGAGACCAGTTGTAACGTTAGAATTCACCGAGGAGACAAGCTGATGGTTTGTGTCGACAGTAGAGGTTTAACTGTCTCTCTGTTGGGGACCACCAGCCCCCCATCTCCACTCCACCTGAAGAGACAGAATGAGGAAACTTGTTATGACATAGTGATAGGCTCTGATAGACAACAGATATTTAATGATGTCCTCATATTGAATCCTGTTTAATGTGTTATGTACATAGTTGCCAGGCTAACGGACTCTGGATTATATGTGATTAGATATACCTTCCAGTTAAATATAATATAAAGTAACCTAATCTAATTAGTTAGCCTTCAATTGCATTGTTCATGGACTGTCAGATTCAGCGGTAATGCTATTATTTTGTTACTTCTGATCAAATATACGCCTATAATTTATCATCATATCACAGAGAGACACAGGTAGAGAAGGTGGAGTTGGATTTGCTACTCTGTGTCGACCAGAGATTAGTATTAATAATGTAGGTAATCTCCAGCGAGATTAGACACAGAGGGAAGACTGTTATTATCACCGCCTGTCGCCTAGGTTCACTAGGAGATGCACCTCGGAATGTTTCCATGACAATTTCTGGTGGTAATTTGAGAAAGTTTCAAGGACATAGCATGATAGAAATATTCCACATTATTGCAGGATTAAAATACCAGCTTGATGTTACTCACGCCTTTGTTACACATTCATTTGGTACAGTTGAACGATTTAAACAACTATTTTAAGTGAGCTGGAAACTACAATGTAAGAATAATTTATTTGGATATGTGATGTGAACTGTTTTCGCATGCACACACATACACAAACACACACACGCACACACACACACACACATACACACAGACACACGCACACACACACACACTCACACGCACACACACACACACACACACACACACACACACACACACACACACACACACACACACACACACACACACATGCCATTAGCGTCCGATCAGTTCCGGGTGCCAGTGCACTCGCCATCACTAATGAAGTTAGGCAGCTCGTGAAACGGTTCATTAGCGAGCCATTAAAAGGCTCTTGTAGTCAATGTGTCCACTTAGGGCAGCTAAATCGGTTTGTAGCTGGACCCAAATGTTTGACTTCTGAATGGAACATGTGTTGTTCTACTAAACACCCTACGCTATGTTCAGGGGAAGGGAGAGCACCCTGGGCTTGTGTCGCCCTGAGATCCAACCTCTTGCGAGCAAGCCACTGTAGTCTGCACTAAGAGGACAGAACCAGGAGAACCCTCGGGGGGGCTCCAACAGGTGCATAATAGACAGTCTGGTCGCGCTCCTGTGAAAGCGGGAGAGTGCCCACAGGGCTGCATCTCGCCAAGGAGGCAAGGGCCGGGCTGTCTTCATGGCCGAGTCTAGGCAAAGAAAAAAGTGGACTAGGCGACGGCTGGGGAGAGCTCTTTCCCAGGTGATTGCGAAACCCAAGGAAGAGCGATGACTTATCATGGTCATGGTGTCACGTCTCGCAGCTTCCTCTGATTGGCTCATGGCAAGTAGATCGTTGAGATGAAAAATAACTTCTTTTTTTCTTCCTTTGATGCCTGAGTGGCCCCAGTGTCGCCTCCACACACCATGAGGAGGGGACCGGGGTGAGAGGGTAACCGGCAGGTAAATGGCAGGTGCTCTCATACATACGCCAAGGGATCACCAATAGATCTCTCCTGGGAGCCTTAGAACAGGGATGTGGAGGCTGACATACAGCCTCGTGCCACAAGTCCCCAGCCCGCTCAAGAAGCACATGCCACATGGAGGCGGACGGACCCGGGCTATACTACGCCGTCTATCCAATTGTACATATGGTTGTGTAAAGAGGAACTTCCTTCAAACGGACTTTATATCTTTCCATCATTTCAAATATATATTCCTATTATGGGTGGAAAGAAACAGGAAGCAGGTAGGTCCTCCTACTCCCCCTCGCTGCGTGGTGGTGCTGATGACCTCCACGTCGTCAGGCCCACCTTACACCCCTCCAACTGTCATGGCCGACAGGCAGAGGAGAGCATGTTGTGTTCTTAACATCTGCAACGCTCAGTGTGGCACAGACACACGTTTGTCCCAAGGAGTGGCGGGCTGTTTGGGGACGGTCATTTGGCTCTACGTTTAGACGCCATACGCCGTCTGGACAGAGAAGCGTTGCTAGGGGTGACTGCAAGCGAGGTATCCCCCTGCTTGAGAGGTTTCCCTCCACCTTGTTAAGACGGTGTAAAACCTTCACTGGCGCCTTCAGGGAACCGTCAACAGATCAGCAGACGACATGGCTCCACCAGGGGCGAGCTCATGGCCTGTCGGAAGTGCCGCTGGGCAGGAGAAGGAAAGGCCGTTCCTCTGTGGGCTCAGTCACGGCGCCGCTGCATGTCTTCATCGTAGATGGTCGAGGTAGTAGACTGGTAGATGACTGGTTCAAGACGGCTGCTGTGCACCGTGTTAAATGCATGGTGCCATGGGGAATGTGAGCGCTGTGTGGAGGGCATGCTGTCCAATTCATCTAAATGTGCCCCCCACCCCGTAAAGGACCGCTGACCCAGGGGGGGCGACAGTACACCTTCATCCTGCCTCTTCTCTCTGACCGCAGCCTCGTTCTACGGAGACGGTTTCGTCCACCTGCAGACCGAGGAGCTCTCAAACCGCAACTACCTCCACCTGCGCTTCAGGACCGCCAGCCAATCAGGACTGCTCTTCCTGGCGTCAGGGGGCGGGGACTTCCTCCTGCTGGAGATCATCTCTGGACGCCTGCAGGTACCAATATACAATTATTGCAGCCGCACACACACTCAAATCCATGTTATTACCAAACGCATGCACACAAGCACACACACACACACACACACACACAAACACACACACACACACACACACACAGCAAACACACAAAAACAAAGTATTTGCTAGAATACATTGCTAGATACATGTAAGCAGGACTTAGGTGTGTGATTGACCGGTCATTGATAGGGAGTCTGGGCTCCCAGGTGAAGGCATTTGGTATCTGAAGGCGGTCTAGATACAAGACCCAGCGTGGGACGAGGTGTCAGATTGCTTGGAGATAGCAGATCAACGTAGCCCCCCCTGGCACTCCTACACAACATGTTTCTTCATGAAGCCCAGAGAACCACTCCCTGGAGTTCCTGCTGCAGCGGAGATTGCAGCAGGGCATAGCTCTGACATCTGGCAGGGTTTATGGCTTCATTCTCCTATAAACAATGTGCCATTCTGTGTAGTTTCTCCCTCCACTGGTGTGTATTCTCATGGTAGGTCTGGCCTGTAACGTTTGGCCTGATTCATTCTGTCCTCCCAAGGTCTGCTAGCTAGAGAGATGAAGGGGAAGTGTTAGTGCTGAGGGCTGTAGATATTCATACATCTGTGAAGATTTGTTCAACTTTGGGAACATAAAAGTGCTACATATATTGAGGAATGGAGAAAGTACTCTTCTGACTAATAGGCTTGATAGATTTGATGATGGCCAGATCAATAACATAAGGTAAGGTAAGAGCAGAGAAGATCGATTTAAAAAGTTTCCCACCAAATATCCCCAAATGGCTTCACCTTCCTAACTGCCCGCCCCAGGTGCGTGTGGACCTGGGCTCAGGGGAGCGCACCCTGCGCTCGGCAGGGGGGCTCCACCTCAGCGACCTGGCCTGGCACCGGGTGGAGCTCACCCACCTGCTCCACAATGTCAGCATGACGGTGGACCAGCACTCCCACACCTCGGCCGCCCTGCCGGGGGGGGGGAACCCGGAGCTCAGCGTCCGCCAGGGGGTCTTCGTGGGCGGGACGCCGGGGCAGCAGCACCCCCTGGTCTGGTCGTCCCCGCGGTTCAGAGGGTGCATGGAAGACGTGGTGTTCAACAAGCACCACCTGCTGGCCAGCCTGCGCTCGGAGCCGGGCCATCGGACGGTTCAGCGCGTGTCCCGGGGCTGCAGCCCTCAGTTCTGGGCCTGGGAGGACGACCCCGTCAGCTTCTCCAGCTTCCAGTCCTTCCTCCGGCTGCCCCCCTGGCAGGTGTCCCAGGAGGGGGAGCTGGAGTTCCAAATGCGGCCCTCCGCCACGGCCCAGGACGGTACGGTCCTGTACTCCTCTGCTCTCCGGGGAGGCTTTGTTGCCATGGAGATCCGAGACGCTCGCCTGGTCGCCATGGTGAGGAGTAACAGCGTAGGCAGCGGGACGGAGGTGCAAGCCGGCACCCATCTCCAAGGCAACAAGAGCGTGTGGTACGCGGTGAGGCTGCGCCTGGCGCCCCACGGGATACAGCTCTGGGTGGGGCAGGAGGTGGTGGAGGCCTCTCTGGATGTGGAGGGCCCCGCGGTCAGGCCCACGGGGCCCCTCTACCTGGGGGGCCGGGATGAGGCCGAGGCGAGCCCAGCAGGGGCGTCGGGCTCCTCCGGCAGTCCGCAGCCGGGGGGTTCCTTCAGAGGCTGTCTGAGGGACGTCCGGCTGAACGGCCAGCGCCTCGGCCTGCCGCAAGCCAGCGTCACCAGGGACGTCTCAGTGGGCTGTGGGGGGCGGGGCCAGCCCCCTGACACAGAGACCAGCCCCGACCTGTTGGAACTGCTGAATACAGATGCCGATGCTGAACAGCCAATGGGCTCAGGCCGTGGGCAGGGACAGATGAAGAGCACATCCAGCTTCCTGTCTCTGGAAGAGCTGGAGGTGGAGGAGGGCGGGGGCGCCCGGCTGGAGCCCAAACACATTCAGGTTCAATACCTTAACCCTTTTATCTCTGTTATACCTTTTTGTTAATACAGTAGATATGTACTAATGTCCATATTGAGTATATTTACGTTTTAAAGGGGCATCAATGAATGAATTAAGTGTTATTTCAAAAGAGGAACACTAAATGTTCCTCTTTTGATGTGAATGTTCGGTTGTACGTTGTTAAAGTTCACACCCTGTGTACATTCATTCCCTTTGACCATCCAGACTGAGCACACTTTCCTGTCCTCCATCACCGTGTCCCCTATCTCTCTTATCTTCCTCTGGTCCTTCTCGTCCTCTTGGTCGCCCTCCAGGTGAACCTTGACTTCCGGAGCATGGACCTCAACCCGTCCCAGCTGATGTTCCGCTTGGAGGAGCAGCCGCTCCATGGCCGCCTCCGCCTGGACCCCGCCTCCCCCACACCCCGGACCACCGGCCAAGAGGAGGAGGAGGAGGAGGAGGAGGAGGAGGAGGAGGAGGGGGGCGGGGCCGTGTCCAGGGGCGAGGAGGAGGCAGCGGGCCAGACCTTCAGCATGCTGGACGTGTGGCAGGGCCGCGTCCTGTACGTCCACTCTGGCTCTGAGGAGCCGTGGGACGTCCTGGTGTTCTCCGTGTTCTCCTCCTCGGTCAGGCTGCAGGAGCTGGCGGAGGTCTCTCGGAGGAAGGGCCGCGTGCTGCACCGCCTCCCCGTGGCGGTCCGCCCCGTCAACGACGCGCCTCAGATCAGCCTGCCGGCCGGGAACCTCCTCACCCTCCTGGAGCGCTCCAGATGCCAGGTAGGGGCCCCAGAGCTCAGTCATTAAGGAGGTTGTTCAGTTATTGTGTTCACGGTATTGGCATATTTGGTTTGCAACATAGTTTCTACAAGTTCTTACGCATTAATAGCAGTCAAATCGAATACATGTATAAAATTGTTCTATGCCTATGTTTGCTCAGTTATCCACAAGTGAGTGAATTACAAGCTAATCAAAGACACGCTGCTATTCCGCTAACCTGCTCACCACAGACATGTTACTGGCTAACCCGTTTCATATTCTAACCACACTACCCAGCTTACCCGTTTCATATTCTAACCACTACCCAGCGAACCCGTTTCATATTCTAACCACTACCCAGCTGTTAATCCCATTCATATTGCTAACCATTAACCAGCTTACCCCATTCATATTGCTAACCACTACCCAGCTAACCCCATTGATATTGCTATCCACTAGCCAACTAACCCCATCCATATTGCTCACCAGTACCCAGCTAACCCTGTTCATATTGCTCACCACTACCCAGCTAACCCCATTCATATTGCTCACCACTACCCAGCTAACCCCATTCATATTGCTCACCACTACCCAGCTAACCCCATTCATATTGCTCACCACTACCCAGCTAACCCCATTTATATTGCTAACCACTACCCAGCTAACCCCATCCATACTTCTTACCAGCTGACCCCAGACATGCTGAGGGTGCTGGACCCTGACAGCCGTCTGGAGGATATGACTTTCAGCTGCTTTGGAGCCCTGAGCAACCAGGCTGGATACCTAGAGCATCAGGACCACCCCGGCAGGTAAAAGCAGAAGATTAAGTCTTCACTATCCTGAAATCAAGATACTAGCTCCTGAGTAGTGATCTAGTGCAGCGGTCTCCTTACTCTTTTCATCCGGGTGGCCGATCAAATGATTATTGTGGGGTTATGCCACCCCGGCCCCCTTCAGGGGAACGCCCCATGTCTCATAAAGTAACCCTAACATGGAACCCGTCTTGCAGACCCATCAGCTCCTTCTCCTGGGTGGATCTTAAGGAGGGGAAGGTCAGCTTCGTCCACACAGGGGCCCCTATGTCGAGGCTGGCCCTCAGGGTCAGTGACGGAGAGAAGGTATGTCACACATCACCACCAGGACCATGGCTAGACTCCTCAGACAGACACTTGGGAAGGTCAGATATAGGTTATTAAGGAGCAGGTAGGGGTAAGAGCATCTTGACCAAGGGGATTAAACCCAGAACCTTTCAGCTGGGAGTGAAACCCTTAACCACTAGGACAGAGGTCACTAAATGGCGGACTCCGGTCCGGATCCGGACCGAGTGACGGTTCTATCTGGACTGCGACACATTTTAAAAAGATACTGAGAAATTAATAATAATATTGACAGAGCGTTTTTTTCAACCGGCGCGGCTTTGTAGCAGCTTGTCCAGCTTCCGTATTTACGTCATGAGGTCATAGCGCTTCACGCTACTCAGCCAATCAAAGCGATTGTTAAGAGTGCCTGGAAAGAGAGGCGGGTAATTGTGGAAAGGGCTCGCTAGAGAGAATCTTTAATAGGTTCATGGAGAGAAAGAGAGAGGATCGAAAGCAAGAGCTAGCAAGAGGAGAGATAACAGCATGTTGTGCTCAAAGATAAGAAAAGTAGACTTTCAAGGATGAATGGACAGAGCAATATGTCTTCATTCTTCCCGCTGCGAGTAATAAACTCGCAGCGGTCTCATATGTTCCGAGACTGTGGCGATCATAAAGAGTGGCAATGTGAAGCGCCACTACGAAACCAAGCACAGGTATTTTGAGCAAACATACCCACTGAAGTCAGAGGTGAGGGCACGGAAAATAAACAAACTCAGATCCCAGTATGATCAGTCCACCAGAATACTCTCACATTCATTAACGGCCCAGCAACGTGCAAACGAATGTTCACTAAAAGTAACATTGATTTTGGGTTAACAAAAAAAGCCATTTACTGATGGGGTCATTATTAAGGAGTGCATGAATGCTGTATGTTCGATTTTTCCACAAAGAGAAGAAAGAATTCTGTGAGGACCTCTTAGGTGTAACATCACTTGAGATACATACAAGAGGAGAGGACATATACAAGGCCATAAAGGAGATGCTGAGAAAGAAGGGGATAGATCTGAAACAAGTGGGCTCAGTCACCACAGATGGAGCCCCTGCCATGGTAGGAAAAGAGAGAGGAGCTGTGGCATGGATGAAAGAGGACAACCCTGATCTCATAGCTTACCACTGCATCATCCATCAATCTGTTCTGTGCGCTAATCTGTCAGAAGAGTATGCTGAAGTGATGAATACAACGATGAAACCCATCAACTTCCTCAGAGCATCCTCATCCCATCAACATCGCCTGCTGAGAGAATTCCTGAAAGAAGTTGATGCAAATACCGACGACTTATTACTGCACAACAACGTAAGATGGCTTAGCAAAGGCAGGGTGTTGGAATGCTTTTGGTCCATTCGTAAAGAAATAGCCGCTTTTTTAGTGCAGCTCAAGAGTCAGAAGGCAACACAGTTTTTACTTTTTTTGAAAGATGAGAGCAAAATTGATATTGTTACTTTTTTGGTAGACATCACATCACACCTTAATGAACTAAATTTAAAGCTACAGGGCAAGAAGAACTCTGTTTGTGATTTGATGACAGCTGTCAGCTCCTTCCAGAGGAAACTGGAAGTGTTCAAGGAAGATCTTCAAGGAGACTGTGAACACTTCCCAAACGTCCAGGAACAGATTCAGGGAGAGAGAGATGTTTCTCATGTTGACTTCATGGACAAGCTGATTGGAAACTTAGAAAAATGCTTTGACAGCTTCAGCCTGGGACCGCAGCTCCTCCTGCTCATTCAGAATCCATTCTTCATCACAGATGTCAGAGGATTTTCAAAGCAGGTGACACAGACCTTTACGTGGGCACATGCTGGATCTCTCCAGATGGAACTGATTGATCTGCAAGCAAATGTTGTACTAAGACAGCATTTTGGTGTAACTGACCATGCCACATTCTGGCTACAGACAGTGCCTGAGACTGTTTTCCCTGGTCTAATGAAGTTAGCAATGTACACCTTGACCATGTTTGGCTCCAAGTATAGCTGTGAGACAGCTTTCTCTACTATGAACTTAATAAAAAATAAGTACCGTTCTAGACTCACCAATGAGCACCTACATATGTGCATGAGAATGGCACTGACTCCATTCCAGCCAAGGTTGAAGTTACTGGCAGGGCAAGCAAAAGCCCATTACTCTCACTAAAAATATGTGAGATGGAGAAGTGGGAGAGAGTAGGAAAGATGGTCATTAAACCTGTGTTATAATGTTCATATTTGTTCAAAAATCAAAGCACTTTGTTTAAAAAACAGACACTTTAAGTTGTTTTTTGTGTTAAAATTTGTGATACAGGCCTACTGTTATTCATGATTAGGCTGCTTATTTATTTTAGTTTAATTTGTTTGTATGGAAAATGTGCAATAAATATTGTGGACATTTTATTGAAATGTACTACTTTGTTTATTACATACATACAATAACTACATATACCCCTGAATCATAGCACAAGTTAGACATTGGAATGGTTTGGACCTTTGCTGGGTGGAAATTTGAGTCACTGGACCTCTTTGAATTCTAATTGGGTACCCCTGCACTAGGATATCCTGGTACCTAACAGGTATCTTCCCAATTTTTGTTTTTATTTGATTTACTTTTTCCAGTAAGATCTGGCAACCTAAACTATCTTTAATAACCAATATTTTCCTGCCACCATTTCATTTCATTAACCTGAGATATTCTGGCTCACTTGCACCCTTGTCTCCTTACTCCCCTCCTCCCACCTCCTCCTCCCTCCAGGTGAGCAACACAGGGGTGTTGAGGGTGATGGCTGTGTCTCTGGAGCACCAGCTAGTCAACAACACGGGCTTGGAGGTGGACCAGGGCGGGAGCGCCATCATCACAGCCAGCCACCTGGCGGTGCAGCTCAACGTGGCCCACCAGGGGGTGGAGATCCGCTACGACATCACCGAGGCGCCTTGTTACGGCCAGCTCCAGCGCCTCCACTCCAATGGCGAGTGGAAGGCCACCGGCTCCTTCTCTCAGAAGCTGGTGGAGAAGGAGCGGCTCCGCTACCTCAACACCCACCGCGGCCTGCAGGCCCAGCGGAACGCCACAGACCGCTTTGCCTGCAACGTCACCGTTGGATCCATAGCGACCACCGCCAAGGAGGCCGTCGTCGTCCCCATAGCGATACGGTGGATCCATTTCAAGGTCACACAAAGCAGGATGGAGGTCGCGGGGGTCCAGAGGTCCACCCTGACCTCGGAGGACCTCCACGCTGTTTCCAGGGGAGTCAAACTCCAGGACAGCGACGTGTTCTTCAGGCTCCTGGCACCGCCAAAGAAAGGTCTGCTGCTCTTCAACCAGCAGGTCCTCAAGATGAGCTCCACCTTCAGCCAGAAGAACATCAGCGATGGCCTGGTCCACTACCAGCTGCTGGCTGCGCATCCGGAGGACAGCAGAGACTCCTTCAGCTTCCAGGTGTTCTCCACGCAGGCCAACTCAAGCAGCCGTGACTTCAGAGTCAGCATCAAGGCGGAGGCGGCAACCAGCATCTCGGTGGTGAACAGAGGGCTGTCCATCCTGGAGGGGGACAGCAAGGTCATCACCATGGAGATACTCTTCACCCACACGGCGGCCGACCGGGCGGTCCGCTACGTGGTCACGACCGGCCCGAGACACGGCAGACTCCGGCGAATCGACGTGTCCAACTCCACCGCCAACGACGACACCATTGGCACCTTCACCAACCAGGACATCACTGCCCAGCGGCTGCTGTACTTCCACGACGACAGCGAGACGCAGCACGACGCGTTCGTGTTCAGCGTCAATGTTTACAGGCCGCAGAGGCCGCACAAAGCATCGGCGAGGAAGGACGACCTGCATACCTTCAACATCTCCGTGCAGCTCGTCAACGACCAGCGCCCTGTCAGGGTGGTCGATAAAATTTTCCAAGTGGCACGCGACGGCCAGAGGCTGCTGACGGCAGATGTCCTGCGTTACCACGACGACGACTCAGACTTTGACGACGGGCGGCTGGTGTACACGCGGCGCGGCATCCCGATGGGGGAGCTGGTCTCCTCCAACGACACCACACACAGTCTTTACCAGTTCACCCAGCAAGACCTCCAGCAGGTAACCACGACAACACTAATACACAAAGACATGCAATAACACATTGCATAATAAAGGCTGTCCGAGAACCTCCTTAGTCGACAAAAATCATCCATGAGGACTAGTAGTGGACTAGGCGAGTCATTTGGACGCACACTTTAGTAAGACGCATCGTTTAAAGACGCTATGGAATAGCCTACGTCTGAATTACATATTAATATAAATAATAACATAGTAATATATATATATAATTACATATTAATATATGTATAATTACTTATTTATATATAAAAAGTTAAGAATGTGTCGTTGTCCTACGACACATTCTTACGGCTATTATAGCTGTATTTTATCTATCTCTAATAGCAATATAATTACATTCTTGCCTTGTTCTATTTTAGTTCTTAAAGTGTGTTCAAATTACTTACAGAGCGTCTTTACTAAACCCATCTCTGTCACCTCCAAGCGCTTGGTAGAATCTTGCTGGCTCATTGAAAGGCTGTAGAAACAAAGTTGCGGATGGGTCTAATGCACATCTAGACTTTCGATATGTATAAATTGTTGAAAACTAGCATGAATGTTTTTTGAGCAAAATGGAGAAACTGCCCAATGGTTGAGATTTGGACGGTGTATTTGATTACAGTTTTTAGGTCCCCGTGTTGGTTAACTTTAATATTGAGTTTCAATATCTGTTACATATTCGATATCTTTCTACCTTAAAAGCAAACGTCCTCAAAGACTCAACCACACAGCAGCATTAAGCGGCTTAATTTCCCTTCTCTTTTAATGCTGAGACGTTAAAACAGGCAAATGTAGCTATTTTACCCTCAAAAACAATGAATCCTTGGGAGACTATAATAACGATGAAAGCATGTGTTGATCATAACATATGTGTTGGTTCTGATTAATGGACTCAAACCTAAGTCGGCTCAGAGCTCTGCGACTAATAAGTCGACTATGGGCTCAGCCCTAGACATAATAATAATGATAAAGTATTATTTATAGGCCTATATCTCTACTCTGTGTTTTCTTATCTTGTTGTTTTCTCCATTTGCTCGTCTGTAGAACAAGGTTCTGTTCATCCATCGGGGAGTGAGCTTTGGTCGTTTCGTTCTCTTTGTTACCGACGGAAAACACTACGTTTCAACACTGCTCGAGGTAACATGAATATTAGTATAAATATCTCCAATTATTATAGTCTTAAAACGGACTCAAAGCACAAGCACAGACATAAACACTGAGACCATCAGCGAAAGAACACATAAATACACACAATACACTTAGGAACCTTTTTAGGACACTTGGGAACAGGGCTCGGACACTTGGGAACATGGCTAGGACACTTTGGAACAGGGCTAGGACACTTTGGAACAGGGCTAGGGCTATTAGATGTGATTTGACATCTTTCCTGCTGGTTTGGGGGTGCAGGTGAAGGCGGAGGACCCCTACCTGCAGGTGGACAGCAACACGGGGCTCTGGGTGGAGCGGGGCGGGGTCGCGACCCTGACCTCCGCCAACCTCAGTGTCCTCACCAACCTGGACGTCAGAACGCCGGGGGAGGTGACCTACGAGGTCTACATCCCGCCCACACACGGGGTCCTCCTCCTCACAGACCCCAACCATCAGGAGGTTACCACGGCAACCGGCGGCGTCTCCACCTTCACCGAGCTGGACCTGAGGGCCGGTCTGCTGGTCTATCGTCATGACAACAGCCTCCAGCTGTCCGACGGCTTTAACGTGACGGCCAGGGTGAGGGAGCGAGGAGGGGAGGAGAGGAGGGGGACAGCGGGGGAGAGGGGGCTGACGGAACGAGGGGGCAGAGAGGTGCACCTGGACATCGGGGTGGTGGTGAGGGTGTACCTGGAGAGCCACCAGAGACCCCCCACCGTGCTGACACACCGTCCCCTGGTGGTGGAGGAGGGCAGCACAGCCTCCGTCGGCAGGGAGCTCCTGGAGGTAAGAGGAGGGGGAACTTTTAGTTTGAAAATATTTAGTTGAAGGTGAGGAGACAGTATGTACTTTGGGCAGGGGAGTGGTGGTCAGCTATTTGAAACTCGTAAATATTACATTTAAATGTTAAAATCAAATTTTTGGGCCGGATAGTATGCATTGTTATTAACATGTTACAGCAAGCAGTAGGTTAACATGTAACGTAAGCAGTAGGTTAACATAAGCAGTAGGTTAAAATGTAACAGTAAGCAGTAGGTTAACATGTTAAAGTAAGCAGTAATTTAACATGTAACAGTAAGCCATAAGTTAACATGTAACAGTAAGCAGTAGCAGGACATTATAGTACATGAAGCAGTAGGTTAACATGTTACAGTAAGCAGTAGCTTTACATTTTACAGTAAGCATTCTTTTAACATGTAACAGTAAGCAGTAGGTTAACATGTAACAGTAACTAGTAGGAGGACATTGTAGTACATGAAGCAGTAGGTTAACATGTTACAGTAAGCAGTAGGTTCACATGTTACTGTAAGGAGTAGGAGGACATTGTAGTACCTGAAGCAGTAGGTTAACATGTTACTGTAAGGAGTAGGATGACATTGTAGTACCTGAAGCAGTAGGTTTACATGTTACATTAAGGAGTAGGAGGACATTGTAGTACCTGAAGCAGTAGGTTAACATGTTACTGTAAGGAGTAGGATGACATTGTAGTACCTGAAGCAGTAGGTTAACATGTTACATTAAGGAGTAGGATGACATTGTAGTACCTGAAGCAGTAGGTTAACATGTTACTTTAAGGAGTAGGAGGACATTGTAGTACCTGAGGCAGTAGGTGAACATGTTACATTAAGGAGTAGGAGGACATTGTAGTACCTGAAGCAGTAGGTTAACATGTTACAGTTAGCAGTAGGTTAACATGTTACTGTAAGGAGTAGGAGGACATTGTAGTACATGAAACGGTAGGTTAACATGTTACTGTAAGGAGTAGGAGGACATTGTAGTACCTGAAGCAGTAAGTTGACATGTTACATTAAGGAGTAGGAGGACATTGTAGTACCTGAAGCAGTAGGTTAACATGTTACTGTAAGGAGTAGGAGGACATTGTAGTTCCTGAAGCAGTAGGTTAACATGTTACTGTAAGGAGTAGGAGGACATTGTAGTACCTGAAGCAGTAGGTTAACATGTTACAGTTAGCAGTAGGTTAACATGTTACTGTAAGGAGTAGGAGGACATTGTAGTACCTGAAGCAGTAGGTTAACATGTTACTGTAAGGAGTAGGAGGACATTGTAGTACCTGAAGCAGTAGGTTAACATGTTACTATAAGGAGTAGGAGGACATTGTAGTACCTGAAGCAGTAGGTTAACATGTTACAGTTAGCAGTAGGTTAACATATTACTGTATGGAGTAGGAGGACATTGTGGTACCTGAAGCAGTAGGTTAACATGTTACAGTTAGCAGTAGGTTAACATGTTACTGTAAGGAGTAGGAGGACATTGTAGTACCTGAAGCAGTAGGTTAACATGTTACAGTAAGGAGTAGGAGGACATTGTAGTACCTGAAGCAGTAGGTTAACATGTTACTGTAAGGAGTAGGAGGACATTGTAGTACCTGAAGCAGTAGGTTAACATGTTACAGTAAGGAGTAGGAGGACATTGTAGTACCTGAAGCAGTAGGTTAACATGTAACAGTTAGCAGTAGGTTAACATGTTACTGTAAGGAGTAGGAGGACATTGTAGTACCTGAAGCAGTAGGTTAACATGTTACAGTTAGCAGTAGGTTAACATGTTACTGTAACGAGTAGGAGGACATTGTAGTACCTGAAGCAGTAGGTTAACATGTTACATTAAGGAGTAGGAGGAATTTGTGGTACATGAAACAGTAGGTTAACATGTTACTCTAAGGAGTAGGAGGACATTGTAGTACCTGAATCAGTAGGTTAACATGTTACAATAAGGAGTAGGAGGACATTGTAGTACCTGAAGCAGTAGGTTAACATGTTACTGTTTGAAGTAGGAGGACATTGTAGTACATGAAACAGTAGGTTAACATGTTACAGTTAGCAGTAGGTTACATGTTACTGTAAGGAGTAGGAGGACATTGTAGTACCTGAAGCAGTAGGTTAACATGTTACTGTAAGGAGTAGGAGGACATTGTAGTACCTGAAGCAGTAGGTTACATGTTACTGTAAGGAGTAGGATGACATTGTAGTACCTGAAGCAGTAGGTTAACATGTTACTGTAAGGAGTAGGAGGACATTGTAGTACATGAAACAGTAGGTTAACATGTTACTTTAAGGAGTAGGAGGACATTGTAGTACCTGAAGCAGTAGGTTAACATGTTACTGTAAGTAGTAGGAGGACATTGTAGTACATGAAACAGTAGGTTAACATTTTACTTTAAGGTGTAGGAGGACATTGTAGTACCTGAAGCAGTAGGTTAACATGTTACTGTAAGGAGTAGGAGGACATTGTAGTACCTGAAGCAGTAGGTTAACATGTTACAGTTAGCAGTAGGTTAACATGTTACTGTAAGGAGTAGGAGGACATTGTAGTACCTGAAGCAGTAGGTTAACATGTTACATTAAGGAGTAGGAGGACATTGTAGTACATGAAACAGTAGGTTAACTTGTTACAGTTAGCAGTAGGTTAACATGTTACTGCAAGGACTAGGAGGACATTGTAGTACATGAAACAGTAGGTTAACATGTTACATTAAGGAGTAGGAGGACATTGTAGTACATGAAACAGTATGGTACAGAAGCAGTAACACGTTCCATCTGACCTGATCTTCAGGTGACCCACGAGGACAGCCCGGCGTCAGGGATCGTGTTCTCTGTCCAGAGGCCTCCCTCGCTGGGCTCCCTCCTGAAGACCTCAGGAGACCAGACGGAGCACAACCTGCTCCACCACCGACACCACCAGGTGACAGCTCAACCTCACCTCTGGGAAGGACTCCAGCCAGTCCAAATGATCTATCTGTGTTAACTCGTCATGTACGAGCGCCACGGGTCTCCACACCACAGCGTGGGTGAGGCCCACGTCCCAACAAGGGTTCTAACCACAGGTCTTGGCGACCCACAGTCCCCTTCCTCTGTTCCCTCTAACGCTCCGTTTATGATGGACACGTTTCAGAGGACACACCATCTTCAAATCTGAACATCAGATGTCACTGAATTTGTGACTTTTGATCACTTTTTTGCTCACTATGCTCAAAATCACAGACCCAGAACCATTGATGAAAACCAGGGTGTTGAGACCCAGGAGCCTATTGATGCAGAGATATAATCTTTCTTTAGACTGTTGTGTAACCTCTATTAATAGTTATTCTGTTGTTTAATCATTGCTGATCCCTCATCTCTCTGTTGCCCAGGGCAACACACAGCATCCAATCACCTCTTTCAGCCAGGAAGACCTCAACCGGGGGAGGGTCTCCTACAGACATGAAGCCACAGGAGGCACAAATGACTCTCTCTTATTGGTCGCCACCAATGGAGTGACAGAGGTTGGACCAATCACAGTGGAGATTGATGTAATCCCCAAGCTCCTCCCACTTCAGGTCCAGCTTTCTCCTGACACTATGGACAGTTATTTCATATATTGCATTGACTAAACAACCTTTAAATACGTGTAATGACGGTGGTTATGTGTGATATTGTTTATTGACTAACAGGTGTTGGGGATGACCCTGGACGAGGGCTCCACCAAACCTCTGACCCCTGATGTCATAAGGGTGACCAACCACCACTTTCGAGGGATGAACTTCCTGTATGAGGTCATCGCAGCGCCGCGGCACGGACACCTGGAGCACAGCAGGATCCCTGGCATGCCAATCAGCGCCTTCACACAGACTGAGGTACACACACACACACAAACACACACAGGTACACACAAAAACACACACAAAAACGCACACACACACACAGGTACACACATGCCCACACACATACACACACATACACACACACACATACACACACACACACACACACACACACACACACACACACACACACACACACACCCACACACACACACCCACACACACACACACATACACAAAGAGGTATATACACACACAGGTACAGACACCGACAGAGGTACGCACACAACCCCCCAATCAAACACACAGACTTTGCAAACCCTCCCTTGCGACACGGGCAATCACGCCCCTAAACTATATATATATGTATATATAGGTGTAACGGGTCCACACACACACAAAGGTGAGCAGGCAGGGTTGCTGTGGAAACCCCGCCCAATCCAACCCAAGAATCAGGGGATGCGAGAGGCTCGAACTAACCGCCACCTTGACCCTATTTTTTCTACCCCCACAACGAATTTCGATGGGGACCAAAGGATACTCGTGCACATCCCCGTGTATACAGCTCACCGAAACGCTCGACGCCTCCACCAATGCCTCGGACCGCACCAGGCGCTGGTGGATCATGGTCATGGATCATCAGCCCGAGTCCAACAGCGCCTGGTGCGTCCCCCGCTGTATCCTCACCGGGATACGGTACGCCTCGCCGGGACCGTGGGGAGGAGACGGGGCCCCGGTGACGCGGACGACCTGACCCACCTCCATCATGGGGCACTCCCGCCGTGGCGAGGCCAGGCCGCCCACACCGCCAACACCCCTCCCCTGCCGCCTGAGCACCCGTCTGTGGAGTGGGGGGGGAAGGCGACTCATGTGCCCGCTCTGGACCGCCCCCCCCCCCCCCATCTCGCCCTCGGCGTCGGGGTTGGCCTCTCCCGCCGTGGGGCAGCCGCCCCGGTACGTGGGCCCGCCGGTGGTGGCTGCAGGTGGCTCTCCGCCAGGACGACCGCGGCACAGCGAGACTCTCGGGCTGGTGGTACCGGAGCCAGGCGGAGGTCTGAGCCGGCAGCCCCTCCACAAATCTTTCCAGGGCTGCTCGACCACGTCCTCCGCTGTGTTCCGGTCTGGGAAAACCACCTCCAGGCCTGGTCCCTCAGCTGCTGGGCGAAGGCGTAGGGTCGGTCCCCCTCGCTGAAGGCCAGAGCCCGGAACCGCCCCCGATGTTCCTCAGGGTAGAGGCCCAGCCGGTCCCGGATGGCCCTGGTGATGGCGTCGTAGTCCTGCTGGGCTCCGGCCGGCAGGCTGTGGGCCGCGAGCTGCGCCTCTCTGGTCAGGAGCGGCAGGAGCCGGTGCGCCCACTCCGGGCGAGGCCACCCCGAGACCTCGGCCACCCCCTGGAAGGTCTCAAGGAAGGCTTCCGCGTCGTCGGCCTCCCCCATTTTCGGAACGGAGCATGGCCCGATCGGCGGCCAAGGACTGGGCCAGCTCCGTGAGCGCCTCATTCTGGGCTTGGTGGAGCTGGCCTTGCCGCTCGGCCATCTGGGCCAGGTGCCCGAGTACATTTCCCAATGGGGACTGGTCCATCCTCCCGTGCTCGCGCCCCACTTTGGGCTCCACTGTAACAGGTCCACGCACACACAAAGGTGAGCAGGCAGGGGTGCTGTCCCTCAGCGGGAGGTCTCTTTTATTGTTTTTAAAACGAGAACACAAAAACTCGTAACGGTAACGAAAAAGGGGTTCGTTCCCACAATGTCTCTCTCTCTCGGGACTCGTGTGGGTTTCCCTCGTGGGGATCTCGGGGGTCCATGCTCCGGGTTTTCCTTCTCCTACTACAACAGAAAGCAGGCACATAAGTACACCCTCCCTGATTGACCTGAGTGCAGACACCTGCTCGCCCCCAGGTCCAATCCCCCCAGCCAATCCCGTGCGCTCCCAACCTGTCCATACTCCCCCTGCAGGCCAGACGTCGCACGTCCCCCCACAATAGGTATCAGTGGAGGCTTCTCCATTGAGGAGAGGGAGGAAGATCCTCCTTAACATTGTTGAGAATAAAAAATGTACATTGCCCAGACTACTGTTATGAATTAATGCCCTTAGATATGCCTTTGAATATATAATGTTTGTTTCCCTGGTTAAAGGGACATTAGCACCCCCTATCGCCTATTGACAATTACTTCAGGGAGGGCGTTCCTCCCTCAGCCTCCATTGACTCCCATTCATTTCCCCAAAAGTACTGGCGGCCGGTGAATAACATAGGTTTCAAAGGGAGAGAGGAGGAAAGTCCTCCTCTGAGTGGGTGTGACCTTAAGGGGTCTGATTCGCGCTAAAATCTATTTGCGCTGCGCTATTAACCAATAAGCAGGATCCGTGGCTGGTGAGCAGTGTTGCCAGATTGGGCAGATTTCCCACCCAATTGGGCTACTTTTAATCACGTTAGTCTGGAAAAATTATCATTGGGCGGGAAATCTGCCCAATCTGGCAACGCTGTCGATAACAAACCCGCTCTGCATTGCCGCTCAGTCCAAGAGACGCAAAGCAAGTGAAATCCTCTGAACGATAGCGAGATTCTAACATTTGCAAATAAAGTGTACAATGGAAACATTGGAAACAGAGGACATTGTTCATGTTTTATTACACAAAGCATTCCATTCATTGAGTTACAGTACCATGTTAGCGACCAAAGGAAACGTTAGACCACTTACCAAAATCGAGATCACCAAAAGTAATGGCAACGTCAATGTTGTGAGTGCTACATGGTTTGCTAGGTACTCATGGCTTACTGGTATCTATATATCTATATATAGATATATAGATATACGTATTCTTATTATCTACATGTTCTCCTAGACTGGGTAGCCTCGCCAATTCTGCCGGCGATTTGAGTTTGACCTGCAGAAGGGTCTGGAGAAGAGCAATACATTTCTTTCTGCTTCTGATACGTTTTTGCGGGAGCAAATCACCAAGCTGGCTTTTCCCCCGGCGCACTATTGGCTGGTTTAACACAATGAACACAGGGAAGCGACGGCAGGCAGCCAATTGCGTACAGAGTCATTTGAACTAGGCCCATTGATCAAGCCTATTGTGCTGAAGAAAATGACGGCAGCTTCCCCAGACCAACGTGCAATCTACGATTGAGCTTGGTTTGGCAATAGCCAGGCTAATACTCTCTCTCTCTCTCTCTCTCTCTCTCTCTCTCTCTTTCTCTCTCTCTCTCTCCCTCTCTATATATATATTCTACATGTTCCAGTTGGAGCGAGAGTATATATTCTACATCCATGATGGCAGCGACACGTTGAGTGACAGCTTCACCATCAGAGCCAATCAGACGGAGAGCAGGAAGCACAGTGGGCGGGCCAACGTCTCCATCACTATCACACCCATCAACGACCAAACCCCCACCGTCACCACTAACAAGATGCTCAAGGTCTCACACACACTCAAACACACACAAAAACACACGTATACACACACACTAGCACACACACACACACACACACACACATACACACACACACACACACACACAAACACACACACATACATATAATGACCCACTCATATACACGTAAATATACATAAATACATATTAAATATACATGAATACAAGCACAGACACTTGAATCTAGCAATTCACCACTAGAGGGCGCTCTTCTCCGTTTCGGTTGAGCTCTTCTTCATTAAAGATTAGGAGGTGTGACATTCAATCAAACCTCGTTATCAGAGACGGACTCTGTCCCCAAGCAGTTGGAAACTGTTATGGTAATTGTGTTTTTATGTGTGTTCTTTTGGTTCTCTCTCTCCTTCCTCCCCTCCCCCTCCCCCCACCAGGTGTGGGTGGGCTCCGTGACGGAGGTGACGGAGGAGGAGCTGAGTGCAGAGGACCAGGACACAGGCCCAGAGGGGCTGGAGTTCCAGGTCACGCCCCCCAGCAACGGACACCTGGCCCTGAGGACCGCCCCGTCCAGGAGCATCCTCAGCTTCACCCAGAGGGACATCCACAGCCGACAGCTCCTGTTCATACACAGAGGTGAGACGGGCCAACAACACCAGCCCCTGGTCCCTCCACATAGAGGTGAGACGGGCTAACAACACCACCCCCAGGTCAATCCACATAGAGGTGAGACGGGCTAACAACATCACCCCAGGTCCATCCACATAGAGGTGAGACAGGCCCACTAACAACACCACCCCCTGCTCCATGTACCACTAACAACACCACCCCCAGCTCCATCCACATAGAGGTGAGAACTATGCACCAATCAACGTGGGCACCGCCCGCATTTCCCATGGCACCGTGTGTATGTAAGGCGGCGCATACCGCCGCTCATCCTCCCTTTTCTTTCAGCATTGTACTGATCAACAGCAGATAATGACTTCTAAGCTTCAAGAACCTTGTGGCAGCGGCGTGGGCGAGGCGACAGACCAATGGCCCTTTTCAGGGCCACTGGAGAGCGCTTCCTTAAGAGCTGGGCCCTTTTCAGGGCCTCATTGTGCTTCCTGTCCCGCTTCTCTGGCGCAGGGTGACGGGCACCTGCCGTGTTTCAGATGCCTCGGCGCTGAACATGCCTTGGTTGCCTTGGTTACCCCCGCCGCCTGCCGTGCGCTGCCTAAAGTGGGGCTCCTCTCCAGGCACCTCTTCTTCTCACCGTCGGTGGACCTCTCCGAGGCCGTCGACATTTTTAAGGCCTTAGTCCTGGACGTTGAAGACGACAACGGCCATATCGAGGTGGACAACGACGCCTCCTTGGACGACGTCTTTGCGGACTCTGCGTCCGGGTTCTCCCACTCCAGGGCTTCCACCGCCACGGTCGTCCCCAGGGAGAAGCCACACCGGATGGCCGATCTGTTCTGCGAAATCATGGGTGAGGCGGCGGCCATCAAGGGCATCCCTATGCCAGCCCTGCCTCTCGCCCCCATGTCGGATGACATGCAAGGCGAGTGCTTTGGCACCCTGTCTTCCTCCTGGTGGGCTACCCAGTGCCCCCTGTTCCCACCCGTTCAGCATTTCTTCACCACTGCGGGTGGGGACCCTTCTACATTGAAGTCCCTGGTGAAGGCCTTCTCCGACTTCAAGGAAGTGGAGGGGTGGGCTGATACTCAGGCGAGGGGGTTTGGCGAGATTGTCGGCCTGACGGACAGAGGGTTCATCTGTGCCTCACAATCTGCGGCGGTGATCAACAACCTCGCCCTGCTCTCCTCTGCCCTGGCCTCCATGTCGGCTGGCATACGGCCCGGAGGAAGCCGCAAGATGGCTGGTGGTTTTCCGCTTCTCCAGCGCCATCCTCCAGCTATACCAGCCGATAGCCGTTTCGGCCGGCCGGCATATGGCCTGGACGACCATGATCCAGAGGGCCATATGGCTCTCCCACACTGCAGTGCCGGAACGAGAGCGGGCCAGCCTCGTCCAGGGCCCATTAGCTCCGGATGGACTATTTGGGCCTCGGTTCTCGGAGGTGCTCGCGCACCAGCAGTCTGTCCGTGAGAATCGTTCCTGGTTTGGGGCGATTCTCACGGGCTCCTCCCACCAGCAGGCCGGAAAGAAGCGGGGTCGAGCCCGGTCCCAACGCTCCAGGGGGCAGCCTCCAACCCCGATGCCGCAGCCGCCGCCTACGCAGCAGGGGAGAGCAACACAGCGGAGCCAGACGCACCGCAAGCTGGCTCCCAGTTTTTCTTTCCAACCTTTCGATAAAGATAATAAAGACCGTTCGGCCGAACGGCAGTACATTAGATCAGATTAGATTCACTTTATTGTCATTGCACAGTAATGGGTTACAATGCAACGAAATGTAGGTGGGTCTAACCAGAGGGCAAAGATCAGTTTGAGCAACATGTATAAATATATTTACAATATAATATCTGTGCAGCAAATTAATTACAGTTAATTACAACAGTTATACAATAAAGTGCAGGTAGTGCAGAAAAGCGTGAATTAGCAGTGGACTAGGCAGTATGAGATATGGATGGGTATTTTGTATGCAGTCTGACAGCTGAGGAGAAGAAGCTGTATATAGTCCTGTTAGTTTAACCTGGGAGGCTGCGTTAGTGTGCCCCAGAGCGGGTGCCACGTTGAAGGGTACAGTCCATGGTTGGGGTGAGAGGTATCCTTTATGATGTTGCGTGCTTTTCGAAGGCACCTCTTCTCGTGTATTGAGGTTATGGTAGGGAGAGTGGTCTTGGTGATGCGTTGGGCGATCTTCACCACCCTCTGCAGTGATTTTTGGTCCTTGATGGTGCAGTTGCCGTACCAGACTATGATGCAGGTGGTGAGGATTCTCTCGATGGTACAGCGGTAAAAGTTCAGCAGCATTTGGGGGGATAGAAGGACTTTAGCCAATTTGCTGAGGAAGAACATGCGCTTGTGTGCCTTCTTGATCAGGGTTGTGATGTTGGGGGTCCAGGAGAGGTCCTCAGAGATGTGGACTCCAAGGAACTTAAAGCTGGTGACACGCTTGACCGCCTCCCCATTGATATGGACAGGGGGGTGTGTGCCTATTTGCTCCTTCTGAAGTCCACAATGATCTCTTTAGTCTTGCTTGTGTTGAGGGCAAGGTTGTTGTTGCTGCACCACTCTGCCAGGTGGACCTCTTCCCTGTATGCCGACTCATCGTTTTTGCTGATGAGCCCGACCACGGTTGTATCGTCTGCAAACTTTACGATTGTGTTTGAAGCATGAACAGAACTGCAGTCATGTGTGAAGAGGGAGTAGAGGAGGGGACTCAGCACGCAGCTCTGAGGAAGACCATTGTTCATGATGAGTGTTTGGGAGGTGAGCTTATCCAGTCTGACATGCTGGGGTCTGTTGGTCAGAAAGTCCAGTATCCAATTGCGGGGGGGGGGGGGGGGGGGGGGGGGGGGGGGGTGTCGATGCCAAGGACACTGAGCTTATTGATTAGTTTTGAGGGGATGATTGAATTGAATGTCGAGCTGAAATCAATAAACAGCAGCCTTACGTAGGTGTTACACAGGTTCAGGTGGTAAAGGGCTGGGACTGTGGTGATGGCATCGTCCGTGCTCCTGTTATGACGGTAGGCAAACTGATAGAGGTCTAGTGTGGGTGGAAGTTTGGTTTTCAGGTGGGCTAAAACCAGCCTCTCGAAGCATCTCATGATGGTGGAAGTGAGTGCCACAGGTCGGTAATCATTCAGGCTCTTTGGGGAACGGTGTTTAGGGACAGGCACAATTGAGGTGGATTTGAAGAACGCAGGGACTTTTGCTTGGGATAGAGACAGGTTGGAAATGCTGGTCATGACCCCGGCCAGCTGCTCTGCACAGGTGTTGAGTACAAATCCGGGGATGCCATCGGGGCCAGCGGCCTTGCATTTGTTGGTTCTGCTCAGTGCTGCCCTCCCCTTTGTAGGGGAGAGTGTGAAGGGCAAGTGGTTTGCAGGGAGAGTGGCCTTGCTGGCCATCTCGTTGTTGCAGTCAAAACGAGCATAGAACTTCTTTAGCTCATCTGGAAAGGAGGGGTCGTTGGACAGGGTGGAGGCATCAGCGGGTCTGAAGTCTGTAACATACTTCCTAAAGAGCGATATTCCCTAGGCCAACTGCATCCTACGCTTGTTGTGCATTCCTCTAGGCTGCCTCTTTCCCCCTCTCAGTCTGGTGGCTGTAGGGTGGTCGGCCGGACGGCGTGTTTACATAACCTCTGGTTCACCTGCTTCAAATAAGTGGCGTCCCTTTAAGCTTTGTGGGCGGTCTGGAGACTCCTTACACAAGGCCGTAGATACGGATGCGTGTACCAGGCTACTAGTTCCCCACATTATCCCCTCTACCTCCCTCCTACAGTCTGTGGAAGGTGGGAAGATGGGTCTGCGCGCTGTGGTTACAGCTAGCGGACAACGCAGCGATCCTAGCGCGGCGGCTAGACAGCTCGTTGCTCGTTCATCGGGCACGAGTGCAGAGGCTAGACGGCTCGCTTCCTGTTCAGCAGAAATGAGGGCAGCGTCTAGACAGCTCACTGTTTGTACGCTCGCTGAGCCCCCTCCCTTTCATGGGAGGGGGCCCTTGGTTCACACAAAGTGTGGAGGCAGTAGGGGCCGAGGAATACGGGTTATTCCTGGACAGCGTTCCTCAGCTGTCAGCTCGCCCTCTCTCCGACTGCTATTCCTGTTGGCAAGAGTGGTGCATTCTACCATCGTGGTTGGACAACACGTTGAGATGGGGCCATCCCATACAGTTCAAGCGCCATCCCCCACCAATTATGGGCTTCGTGGAGACCAGGCTACGGGACCCAGCGGCAAGCACGGCTCTGGCAGCAGAGGTGGCCCGTCTCTTGGAGAAGGCGGCCATCACTACCGTTCTCCCCCACGAGTCACAGCTGGGGTTTTACTCCCGCTACTTCCTGGTTTCCAAGAGGTCAGAGGAGAATAGACCTATTCTGGATCTTTGCGTGTTCAACAGATTTGTTTCCGCAAGGAAATTCAGAATGCTCACTATCAGAGCGCTGCTCCGATGTGTGAGAGAGGGCGACTGGTTCACATCCCTGGATCTCAAGGATGCTTACTTCCAAGTCCCTGTTCGGCAGGCGCACAGTAAGTTTCTCCGCTTTGCCTTTATGGGGGTGGCATACGAGTACCAGTGCCTGCCATTCGGCTACTCCCTGGCCCCGCGCAACTTCTCAAAGAGTGTGGAGACGGCGTTGGGACGCAGGCATCAGGGAAAGAGGGTTCTCTTGTACCTCGACGACCTACTTATTCTGAGCAACTCAGAGGAAGCTGCGAGAAGGGACACCATGACGGTGATTAACCATCTCTCTTTCCTTGGTTTTGCCATCAACTGGGAAAAGAGCTCCCCGCTCCCCAGCCGGCAGATAGTCTACTTGGGGCTTTGCCTAGACTCAGCCACCATAACAGTGATGCTCTTGCCTCCTCGACGAGACGCCGTCCTGTTGGCACTCTCCCGCTTTCACATTCGCAGAAACGTGACCGCACTGTCCACCATGCGCCTGTTAGGGCTGATGGCAGCCGCCCATCCCGTGGTTCCCCTGGGTCTGCTCTTTATGCGCAGACTCCAGCGGTGGTTTGCTCGTCAACGGTTGGACCCCATGCGACACAAGCTCAGGGTGCTCCTTGTACCCCGTTCAGTGTCACCAGACCAGGAATATTGGGAACTATTGAGCTCTGTGGTTTCCAGAACTAGCGGCGCTCTCACGGACGGCGCAGTGGCCGGTACCGTTCAGATCGGACGCGCTTTCACAGGCCCACGGGACAGTGCACCACCCGCCAGATGTTTCGGGACGGCTGTTGGTTTGGCTCCTCCAACACTATCCAGAGTGCTCCTGCACTCTGGATAGTGTTGATAACTCCAGCGGTTATCAACACTATCCAGAGTGCTTGTGCACCTTCTACGTCTTCCCTCTATGCGGTGAAGTGGGGCGCTTTCTCTAATTGGTGTGACAGGAACCACGCTGTCCCATCTCAATGCGAAGTGGGAAGTGTGCTTGCGTTTCTTCAGTAGGTCTACTGATTGGAAAAAGGTTTGGTCTTCTCCACTATCAATGTCTATGCGGCAGCCGTTTCGGCTGGCCATGCAGGCTGTGATGGTAGACCGATCTTCAGCCATCCAGTGGTCAAGAGATTCTTGCGTGGGCTAGATGTGTTAGGCCTGTTTCGCACGTGGTTACACCATGATGGGATCTCCCCACCGTGTTGCGCGGGTTGTCCAGGGACCCTTTCGAGCCTCTGTCTCGAACCCTTTGGATGCCCTGTCCTTTAAGACGGCCCTCTTATTGGCTTTGGTTTTTGCCAAGCGGGCCAGTGAGTTGACTGCTCAGTCTGTCAGCCCGAGCTGCTTGTTGCTTAACGAGGACAGCTCCTTTGCGCTGCTCAGACCTAATCCTGCGTTCCTCCCAAAGAACATTAACAGTTCTTTCCGGTTGAGAGATATCATGCCTAAGGCTTTTCACCCCCTGCCTCATTCTAGTGAGGCGGAGGCGTAGTTGCATTTCCTGTGCCCGGTGCAGACGCTGGCTATGTGAAACGCTCGGCCGCGTTCCGCTCCACACAACAGTTTGTGTTTTTTAGCGACGCTGGCAGGGGCCGCGCTCTCTCTAAACAGTGGTTTTCTCGCTGGATATGTGAGGGTGTTTGCTTAGCCTACTCTCGGCAGGGCTTAGCGCCACTGTTGGGCATTAAAGCTCACTCGACACGGGGCGTGGCTGCTTCAACGGCTCTACTCAGAGGCGTTTTGGTGGAAGACATCTGCGCGGCTGCGTCTTGGTCTTCCCCCGGCCCCTTTTTCCGTTTTTACATGTTAGACATGTCCAGGGGCTCACTCGGCCACTCTGTGTTGGAGTCCGGGGCCCCTTCTACGGCTTAAGAATATGGGCATGTTCTTTTAAGCAGCGTCGTTAATATCCTCTCGCCCTCTGGCGAGTTCGATTTGACTGCCAGTATTTCTCTCCCGCCGTTTTTCAAATGAAAAACGGACTAGAGGGGTTCCTATTGGCTCGCCAGTTGAAGTTTTTTGACTGGGGTCCAGCAGAAGTTCGCCTTAGCCCATAAGGTGAAGCCTAGACGGCGTAGCCTACATGAAATAGAATGATAATTATGATATTATAACTCTAGTCCTATGATTGTAGGCGTAGCCGTCTAGTTTCCCACCTGCTGTACCCTCCAAATGCTGAAAGAATAGCGTGGAGTATGCGCCGCCTTATATACACAGTGCCGTGGGAAATGTGGGTGGTGCCCATGTTGATTGGTGCATAGTTGAAATTTTCAGTGTGCGCGAGCATGCGCACGGGACAAGCCCATAAGGCGAAGCCCAGACGGCTACGCCTACAATCATAGAACTAGAGTTATAATATCATAACTATCGATTCTAAACGCTACTTAATTGTGGTTGGATTAAACAAAGAAAGATGTTGATGTTGTTTGTGTGTTGTATGCAGGCGCGCTGTCTGGGGGATTCCACTTCCAGGTCAATGATGGGGTGAACTTTGCCCCCCGGCAGATCTTCAGCACAGTCGCTCGCTCCCGTCTGCTCAGCCTGCACAGGAACCAGCCCCTGGAGGTGTACCCAGGTGTGGTCCTCAACCTCCCATACATGTCCTCATTCTGATCAGCCTCTCCCACCCCCTGCACAACCGGCCCTTCACCTTCCCACACAACGGTGGCTGGGGTGAATCATGCAAGCTAACAACCAGCTTGTTTCCAGGGATACCTCCACCATTTTACCTGCATGAGCTGGGGATTGAACCAGCAGCCTTGTAGTTGATCCCTCGACACCCATGAGTTGTGTCTGTGTTGGTGCATGGGTGTGTGTCATGAAGAATATTGTTCATGACACACACCCATTCACCAATACAGAAAGGCCATGGACCATGTGGTTCTCAGGTGATTTGAATCAGGACCTAAATGTCATGGCTATCTCACAGCTATGGAAGAGTTTAAGCGGCCTCGTAGCCTCTGTCTCCTTGTTTGAATGCTCTGATCTCCTAGGACAGGGGTCACTAACAGGCGGACCGCGGTCCGGGTCCGGACCCAGACGCCGTCCTGTACGGACCCGGACCTATAGTCAATAAATTATTCAAGTATTTTTAATTTTGACGGGCGCTTCTATTTTGACCAGTGCAGCGTTTCTAGACATTACGGTACTGGTTTAGCGAATCAGGAAATCCATTGACCATTTGCATTTGAGTTAAGCCATCACACGTGATGCTACTCAGCCTGAACATAATTAAAAGTAAATATCGATCCAGGCTCACCAATGAGCACCTGCACATGTGCATGAGAATGGCCCTGACATCATTCCAGCCTAGATTTAAACTCCTGGCAGGACAAGCTAGAGCTCAGTTCTCTCACTGAACAACAGAAAGTGGGGGAGTTGGATAAAAGAGAAGCTAAAACTGTTTTGTTGAGATTGTTGTTAAGATGTGTTGAGATATCTGTTTTTGAAATTGGTTGAAACTGTTAAAACATTCACAAAGAAAAAGGGGAAACTCAAGCTGCTGCTATACTTTATTTTATTTTTCCAAAATGAAGTATAGATTTTATCTATTTTAACATTATTATTATATTTATTTTCACCATTTTGATTTTAAATGTAGCCCTTCTTTTCATTGATGAGATTAGTTTCAGTTTAGTCAGTTGAACCTCCTTAAATAATACATATCTCCTATCTTGCCGAAATGTTATTGAATTGTTCTTCCTGTATTGATCTGACAGTCAGTTGTTGATTACATGCAGACGTTGATACAACTACTAGGCTAATTCAATATATATCACACTGAATCATAACGCAAGTTAGACATTATGATGTTCCGGACCTTTGCTTGAGGACATTTTCTCTAACTGGACCTATTTGAATTTTAGTTAAATTTTAGTTGAATACCCCTGTCCTAGGGCCTCATTTATCAACCCTATGTAGAACCCTATGCACAAAAAATCGGTACTTATTAAACGGGCAAAAGGCAATCATAGACCCATCAGTAAGTAAGGAATCTTGATAAATCCCACCTGTTCTTAAGTACCATGCGCGTTTACGCTCAGACCATTTGCATTCAGAAACTCCTCCAATTAACCATGTATGGTCACAGTCCCATGCTGGATCAGCTGCCCCCGCGACCCGACCCCGGATAAGCGGTTGGAAGATGAGGATGAAGTCACAACGCATCCTTTATCAACCATGAGAATGTGTTCTTCCCCTCACCGCTATAATGGCAAAGAGAGCGAAGAAAATAAACGTATCCAGCATTAAAATGGAATCGCTCGTAGACGAGGTTGAATTAGACCAAAAGTTACTTTTTGGCTCACTTAGTGCAGGGGGCATTACAAATAAAAGAAAGCTTGCTGCATCGGAAAAACTGACTGATGCAGTTTATCCAGTATGGCCGGAAGTGAGAACACTATCTGAAGTCTAAAAAAAGAGGCACAGCCCACAGACGTGAGACGTCAGCAACCCGCCATGCCGGTCTTTGAAAACGCACTCCCTGCGGAGTTCCTGGTATGCCAAGTCTTCCAATAACGCAAGATAAGCAATTGAACTACATTTAAAACCTTTTCCACCCTTGACTTTTATATGGTTTGACATTTGTTTTTAAAATAAATAATTAGACAAAGGAGTAATTTAATGTTTTCTAATTAAAGTAAACATGGGACATACTGTATGTGGATGTTGATTGCCTAATGCATACGTTGACACTCTTAAATGCTTTTGCTTTTTGCTTGTAACATCGCTAATCTACCACTAGATACTGTTCGTACGCATTGCCAGAGCTGTGCTTATATTTAGACACATTCCTAAATATAAGTACATTTGGCACTTTTTACGCCCAAATCTGTGCGTAAGTACAGCTGATAACTGAGGCCCCTGGGTGGCCTATCATTTGGATCTTGGTGGAGCTGCATGCATGAGTCCATTTCTAAACGGGGATCCCACAACCGCTCCGTTTCCTGGTGTTAGCGTTCGAACATATTGACTCTGTGCTCTTGTCTGATGGCACCAGGCTAACCTGCGTCTATAAATACAACCTTATCTGAAGTCCATTAGGTGAGACTGTGCCGTTGATTGGAAGGACTCGTGAGAACAGGAAAAGCTAAAGTAGGTTGTTTCAAACGTACGGTCTGATGTTATGATACAAGTTTGAAAGGCTGACTTCTAATTTAGAATATCATATTACCAAGAATATTCACAGAATTCAAAACACTTGAATTTGGCATTTCCAACATTTAGTTTTGTGTTTTCTAGGCTCAAACTGTAACTAATGTGGACACCTGTTAAAGTATTTATATTATATATGTGTAACTGTTTATCAGTTCTGATAGCAGCAGGTATAATTGGTGTTGATTCCTCACCATTGGTTGAAAGGGGTGATGAGTCATTTCCTGGTTGTCCTCTAGGCTCCGTGACGACACTCTCCAAGGAAGTGCTTCAGGTGGTAACCGATAACGACGGTGACATCACGAGAAGCCATTCTGCTGTGTTCACGGTGACCACGCCCCCGAAACTGGGGCGCCTGGTGGAGCAGATCGCCGACAACTCTAGCCGGCCGGTGTCCTCATTCACCCAGGGCATGGTGGGTGATAATGACATCATAAACACTGAGTCTGCCATCCAATCCGGTGCTCGCAGAAACCAAACCAGGCCTGAAACAAGAGCCCATCACAGCTCTGTTTGGGGGTTCTTAGTTTAAATCTGAAGGGAGGTGTCCGCTGTCCTCCTGTTGACCTACGTATCTGTTGATTCTCTGGGACTCAGGTGAACGCTGGAGTGATCCTGTACGACCAGAACCTTCCAGAAGCGGTGGGCTGGTCAGCGGAGGACGCCTTCCTCTTCACAGTCTCCGCCCCGCCCGCTTCCCTCCCACCACACACCTTCACCATCCTCATCACCGCACACAGTACCCCCCTCACAGACTACGTCCGCACCTCCACCAGCCCCCCGCAACACCCTCCCACTGTCAAGACCCCGCTGGTGGGCAGCACATCTGACGGCCGCCTCTCCCACTCTCCCACCGCCAGCCCCCAACCCCCTCACCACCACCATCCCCTCAACGACCTCCACGACCCCAATGCTGGGGAGACCCAGTCAGAGGACCAGACACCCTCTGATGAGGACAGCCATGCTGGCAAATCCCAGCTCCGGGCCAACACAGGTCAGCCTTACGCTCTTGGGACTTGGCCCAGACTTACATACAGTGTCGAAATGGAACCTCTTACTGTTGCAATCTCTGCAAGCTCTAACAACAGAGCACCACCAGAGCCCGGAGAGCTTGCGCACTCTCTATTGAGCCCCATTGTATCGAACTTGGTTGAAGTTCCATTAGAATTCCACTGGGGTGATCATGGGCGAGTGCAAACATTTAGCCGTCTATGCTAGACGGCTAAATGTTTCTCTTTCACCTGCTTGTCGTTGAAAGATAGCATATTATATTGTAGATTCCGCAAGTTCAATATAGATTGTACCTGAAATTCGACCCCTCTCCCTCTTTCTCTCCCCCTCCCTCTCTCTCTCTCTCTCTCCCCCTCCCCCTCCCTCTCCCGCTCTCTCTCTCTCCCCCTCCCTCTCTCTCTCTCACCCTCCCTCTCTCCCTTCCCCCTCTCTCTCCCAGGTGCTCTGGTGGAGGAGGGGGGTAAGGTTATGATTGACAGGTACAAGTTGGACGCCTCCAACCTCATGGGGAGAGTTCCAGAACCCTGTCGTCATGGTCACCGGGTGCTGTACCATGTGATCGCCTTGCCCCGCCATGGGATGCTTTCTATTGGAGGAAAGAATCTCAGCAAGTGAGTACCGCGACGACCGCATTTTAAGATTGAAAATTACGTTTAGTAGAACCTTTAGATGAGCATGTTCCTTGTGTGTATATGGTCAGATCAATCGTCCCTAAAGTAACCCCTAAATGATCCCTTCCGGCTCTGAAGATGTCATAAACATTGCTTGAGGCCATAGGTCACATGTGGGGAGCATTAGCCTTAGTCCCTCCCATGTTAGGCCCCTCGACCCCTTAGCCCCTGTATCATAAATGCTTGTGGGTAGGCTTTGCTCTAAGAAGATAGTTGGTTCTCCAAGATGTATGGCTCTGTATCTCCCCACTGACACCCTAACATAAATCATTGTGTGCCCACGTTTTCCTCAAGAACCAGCTAAACACAGTGCTGGATATGGAAGTTGAAAAGTACTGCAGTACGTGGAGGTTGCCTAACTAATTACAGTCAGGTATTATCTCCACAGAGGTAATTATACAACATTGTCTAAAAAAGACCTTCTTGTTTTCTCGTCCTCCTCCAGGGAACATCTGATCTTCTCCCAGAAGTCTCTGGAAACGCACGGCGTTGCGTACATCCATGACAACTCAGACACCATCAACGACGGTTTCGTCTTCCGAGCCTGGGTCGCTTCTTCGGAAAAACTCTCTTCTTCCACACCTCCCTGCTCCTCATCATCATCATCGTTGTCATCGTCATCATCCTCATCATGGTCACCGTCCCCGCTCCCAGAGCCGTTGTCTCTCTCCTCCTTCGCCAGGCCTCCTCAGCGGCGCTCGGAGGACCGAGTGGAGGTGATGGAGAGGTTCAGCATATCGGTGAAGCCTGTCAACGACCAGCCCCCCCTCCTCAGGACCAGCGCCCCGGGGGTCCAGGTGGTGGTGGGGGAGACCATTACCCTGGGGCCAGAGAACCTTCAGGTCGGGCTAGCCCTTTGCATTGAGGGGATGTGAACTGAATGGATATCTGGCACCACAGTTCTACGTTTGGTGAATGGGATCTCAGTTTAGTCTGATTGTAGCCTGAATGCAGTCTGAATGTAGTCTGAATGTAGCCTCAATTTAGTCTGAATTTATTCTGAATGTGGTCTGAAGGTAGTCTGAATGTAGTGTGACTGTAGTTTGAATGTAGTGTGACTGAAGTCTAAATGTAGGTTGACTAGTCTGAATGCAGTGTGACTGGAGTTTGAATGTAGTGACTTCTGTCTGAATGTAGTATGTATGCATTCTAAATATTGCGTGAATGTAGTTTGACTGAAGTTTGAATGTAGTGTGAATGTAGTGTGAATGTAGTGTGATTGTAGTGTGACTGTAGTTTGAATGTAGTGTGATGTAGTCTGAATGTAGTGTGAATGTAGTCTGAATGTAGTGTGAATGTAGTCTGAATGTAGTGTGACTGTAGTGTGAATGTGATCTGAACGTAGTGTGACTGTAGTCTGCATAGAGTCTGAATATAGGCTGAATGTACTGTGAATGTAGTGTGATTGTAGTGTGAATGTAGTCTGAATGAAGTGTAAATATAGTGTGAATGTAGTGTGAATGTAGTCTGAACGTAGTGTGACTGTAATCTGTAGACTTCAGTGTTTTCTTATTAGGGCTTCCAGGTCAGTTGTGGATCGATTTGTCTTTGTCTATGCCAAAAATGGTCATTTGTGAACTGAATTGTGGAAGCTTCAGAATTGAAAAGAAGCAGTAGCCCGGACGTACCCCAAACCTTCACTGTATCCAGGTGGACGACCAGGACACCCCTCCAGAGGAGCTGCACTACAGCGTGGTCCGCAAGCCCAGCAACGGGTACCTGACCCTGGGGGAGAGGCCGGAGGCGGTGGCGTCCTTCACCCAGTATGACGTCAACCACGGGCGGCTGCATTTCGTCCAGCAGGTCCCTGACCACTCCTCTACTCTTACCACTACATCCTGCTTTAACTGTGGTTCCTTTAGCTGGCTGTTGATGGGAGACACAGATGGGCCTGATGGGTTGAGATAAAACGATTTAGATTGGGCTAGATTCAGGAACTCACGCTATAAAAGGATTTACCAGACGGAATTAGTGCATTATATAATAAATGTGTCCTCCCACCTCTAGGGGGTGCCCTCCACTGGAGTGTTCTACTTCAACGTGACCGACGGATACCACCGGCCGCTTTATAAGATCTTCAGTCTGGAGGTCACCAAGGCCACCATCTCCATGGTGAACAACACCGGCCTCTCATTGGTTCAAAGCAGAACCGCGGTGGTCCTCACCACCACTCAGCTGGCCGCCCAAACAAATGGCCGTCACCCTGGCAACATCACCTACACCGTCACGACGCACCCTCGCCATGGACGCATCGCCATCAACGACCTGGAGGTGGTCGCCTTCAGACACGAGGACCTACGGTCGGGTCGGGTGGTGTATCACATGACCGAGCTCAGCGAATCAGAAGACAGCTTTAAGTTGTCAGTGTCAGCGTCCTCCTACCCCGGCGTGGTGTACAGGGACCTGACGGAGCAGGTGGTGAGCGTGACGGTGCGGCCGCTGGTCTTCCTGAGGGAGGAGGTGCGCGTGCCCAGCGGGGTGGCGGTCAAGCTGTCCAAGGCCATGATGGACGCTTCAGAGCTGGCCAGGGTCAGCCGGGCCGACCCCGTCTTCCACGTCCTCTCTCCGCCCAAGCACGGCCGACTGGTGAAGGTAACTCCCTCGCTTTGGTCGGCCCTCAGTGTTGTCACCAGATACATTTGGGATTCGTTTTGACCTCATTGATACAGTCAGACACTCGAGCTGCCCAGCACAACAGCAGTCATTCTAGACCAGTGGTTCTCTAACTATGGTAAGCATACCACTGGTGGTACGCGATGCGCTATTTGGTGGATATTTAACAATTATTCGCCGAAGGCGAAGTGAATAGTGGGGAATTCACGGAGCCTGAGGTTAGTAATTGTTTTAGTATAAACTACACGTGAACACTCCAAAAATAAACAAGATTACACTTTTTGCCGGGATTTAATTGGTTTTGTTAGCGGTTGATTCGTTTTTATTAACGTGAAGAAACGACCGCATGAAAACACAATCCCGAGTTTGAGATCACAATCATGGAATATTGCCCAATATCCCATGATTGCGAAACCAATCAAATTGCGACATCTAAGGAGGTTCACATGTAGGATATACTAAATATACATATATATTAATGTATTTTTTAACATAATAATAATGTATTGATCTAATAATATAATAATAATATAATATAATTATTATATTATAATAATATAATATAATATAATATAATATAATATAATATAATATAATAATAATATAATAATAAATACTTGTACTAATGAAAACTAAATAAACCATGAGACAATTAAAATGGGAGTTTAAAATAAGGTTTTGCCTTTACTGTAATATTTTTGTTTCAATATCAGCCTGTTTCGTAGACGGGTTGTGGCGGGTGGAAAACATCCACGATTACATTTACATTTAAATTTACATTTAGGGCATTCAGCAGACGCTTTTATCCAACGTGACATACAATAAGTACATTTGTCATTAGAAGTGAAACAATACATCGCTGTCGGTACAGTAAAGATGTTCATAGAACCAAGTGCAAGTACTAACCATTGCTAGGCTAACCCATTCCACGTATACAGCAGTGATAGCTAGCTACTGCAGATGCTACACAATTAAGAACTACAATTAAGTACTATGATTACAAGCTAAACTGTCGGCAAGATATAAGCGCTAGAATTATGAATGGTTAAAAAACAGGTGGCTAACAAGTGCAGACAGGAGGAGAATATTTCAGGCAGATTGTAGAATCTGTGACAGTGAAAAGAGAACAGGTGGTATTTGATGATGTTCTTAGAAATTAATCTATGAAATTATTGCATCTCAAACGTAATCTTACAACCGAACACGCAGAACTGAAAAAAAAAAACAGTTTATTTTCCCTAGGAAAACTTCTTGGATTAAAGCAGTCCAAAACCCACGATTCAATAGTCAGGAACAACATCATCGTATCGCGCGGACAACAGTTCTGCAAATATTACTGTGACCAACTGGATGAACAAACGTCCAGTTATCAACATGATAACTGAACTTTTTATATTATTTATATTCAGCCTAACATTTGTAAAAAGGTTGTTGGTACACAGTTGGTACACAGTCTAACAGTGTGTGTGTGGGGGGGGAAGTGCCTCCTGCGTGAACTGTGCATAGATGAATAGGGCCGGCCTATGCTACTGTATTTTGTTATATTTTATAACATCGTTCATAATGGTGGTACTTGGGGAGACAAATATTTTATGAGGTGGTTTACGGTATAAAAAGTATGAGAACCACTGCTCTAAACAATCTACCTTGCTCAAGAGAAAGTTTCAAATGTTCATAAGGTAATCGCAATGGCTGTATTCATCTCCGATGTGCCTTGAACATGTTTTTCAGTTCAACCTATGAACCAATACATCTCATATAACAAAACACACCTGTGACTTTGTCTCCAAAATGATCCCAACGTAATCTGCCTTCTCACGTCCTTAAAAAACACAGGTGACCTATGACCTGGACCACACCTCGGAGGTCCTGACGGCGTTCACCTTCCGGGACGTTGTACAAGGCCGCGTGGCCATCCAGGAGACGCTCAGCGACGACCTCCCACTCCTCAACGGGTCGACTGGGACCCCCCCGCGAGGCCACGCCCCCGCCACGCCCCGCAATGACTCCTTCACCTTCCTGGTGCGGGCGGGCCAGGTGCAGCCGGCCGTGGGGGAGCTGCACTTCACCATCCTGCCCCACCACCACATGCATCACAGCGGCCCTAAGAAGGACCACGCGGGGGCAAACAAAACCAACTCCTTCAGGGAAGGCCGGGGGAGGGGCAGAGAAGGAGGAGCTACCGTGACCCACACGAAGCCCAGTGTGCCCTCCAACACTCACATCCTGTCCCACAGAGCCCACAACCGGACGCTCCACAACAAGACCAGGGCCCACCACCACCACCACCATCGCGGGGCCAACCACACCCGGGCTGCAGGTGAAGCGGGGAGGTCGGTGGGGGATGTGTTGAGGGATGGAGGTGCAGGCGGAAAGAAACACGCTCCACCCCCCGACAGCCACCCTCCGGTACAGAGGAACCCCGGCCTGGCACGCGGCCCTCCTCCGAACCTCCATCCTGTGCAGATGGAGGTCCTCCCCCAGCCCGCCTCCAACCCCCTGCTGCTCATCCTTCCGCTGCTGGCCTGCCTGCTGCTCATTGTCATCCTGGTGGTGCTGTGCCGCGTGTTCAGGCACCGCAGAGAGAAGCGGGCCCGCATCCGCCTCCTCCAGGAGCTGGCGGCTGTAGTGCTGCCCATGGACGGCAGCCCATACCTGGGCCGGCCGGAGCGCAGCCCTGCCATGCCCTCGGTGGTGGTGACCCCCATGGTCCCCCGGAGCTGCCCCAGCTCCCCGGTGGTGGCCCAGTTCCCCAGGAGGAGGAGCCTGGCCCCTAGCATCATGCTGAGCGGCCGGCAGGAGACCAACGTGAGGGCTGGTGGTGGTAGGATGGGAGACCTTGGAGGTCCTGGAGGTCACCCAAGTGGTGTTACCTCTAGTACCCCCAGCGTTGGGAGGCTGAGGGTCTGTCAGATACCCAGGAGCCCTTCCCCCTCTCTGAAGAACAATCAGTACTGGGTATGACAACATAACTTAGAACTCAGTGGAATAAATACTTACGGCACAACAGTAGAATTACTTGAACATGTTCATGTATATTTAACTGAAGTGGAACTTCAATACATTTTGGGCAAGTACAAGTATTTTGGGGAGGTCATTATGTTTTTCAAATTTTTTGTCTATGAAATTGTTTTTTTGGTCATCTGTCAAAGCTATAAATAGACTGCAAATTGGGAATGGAATAGCATGTTTTATATTGCACATTGCAAAGTAGAATTACAGACATTTTCATACCAAAGCAAATGCATTCATTACTCATTATTTGTTAAACAGGGTATCACTGCACCATAATGCAACCAAACGTTTAAAGTATGATTTTGTCTTTAAAGAGGTTCATAGTCCTCATGTGGTCGTGATAACGCCTATTGGGGTGAATCACCAAATCCTCCTCTTCTCAGCGAATATCTTCCTGGTTAGATCAGTAAATATGAGATCATATGTGATTGCCTCTAAGGGTGCGTTTCGGAACACAGAAGCAGCTAGAAGGGAATACATGGTATATTGACTGTTCTATCTCTATAATACAAACAGTTCCCATCCAATGAGGATATTGTATTTGAATAACTACTGCAGTTTTCCATTTTTAAGGGCATTATTAAAATGCATTCTGTTTGCTTTCCTTTTGTTTTGATTGTTGAAATAATTTTAATGTTGATGGTTGGCTCATGGATTGATTTCTAAAGGAGGAAACATTTGTACACGACCTGTCCTGTCTTGCCTTAATTCAAATGCAGTGTAAAACCATGGCTGTGATAGTATTGGTCAAATGAGTTAAGTAACTTCAACACTGGTTATAGGGACTGTAATGTAGATACTAACTGCATTAGGATGGATGTATAGTGACAAATGCTGTGTGTTTCGTCAAAAAAGCCTTCCACAGAATGAACAGCAAGTTGTTGATAGGTTTTAAGTAAAACTTCCAGTCTCTACACTGTTACTTTCTACTCCCCCTTCATTCAGTTTTTATCATTTTGCCATTTATGTCATTGATCTGATATATTGAATCATGGTTAGGTCCACAGTGAGCGTTTGTGATATTTTAATATGCTTTGAGGACTGCAGATTTAACTTGATTAACGACACCGAATATATTTGATAATTCTACTATTTGGTTGTTGGATATTGTTTTTCTGTATAAATTCTTATTGGTTAATGTCTCCATTTTGAGACGTAGACTGTAACCCAGTTCATTTTTCTTTTGTTTCACTAAAATTTCATTCAGTAGCTTTTACAGATGATTTTCTTAAATAAAGGACATCAAATTAACGTAACTATATTTTCATTCTTCAAGCACATATATGTTATTACAGAGAGCTATGAATGATGTGTTTAACTAGAAAATGCATTTCCTGCAGAAAATGCTGTGATTGCTGTAGATCAAAATGAGGTTGAAAATATATTTTTGTAAAGCCGCATAGTTTAAGACGTAAAGAAATGTTAAATGGCTTACATGCCCTAAATGTAAATCAAGTGAAGGGATTTGAGCAGAGTCTAAATGGAGTAAACAATGTAAAAGTTAAACAAATAGCTAATGTGATCAAGTTTGAATACAATTGAGATAAAATATAGGATAGCTGAGCTGTTCTGTTGGCAATTTCCAGCTCAACTATAGACTTAAAACCGCCCAATCAACCTAAAATCCGCCCAAAACGTATATTGCCAGAAATCCGAATAATTATATACTTCTGCAATGGCAAATACACAAATACACACCTTAAATATGGATGCTATATATGCACTGACTACTTTTGTCTCTTTTTTTTTAATTAAAAGGTTTTTCTTTAAAACAAAGGTAGTGGGAACTACAAAACGAGTTCATAAACACATCAGAAGTGGTTTGATGTTGATAGGATGAATTTCCAGTGAGTTATTAAGAATTGAAAAAAAAGACGTTGCACTTTTTTGACGGTCCCTAAGCACTCAGCTGCCGTATGGCACTAGGAAGTATATGCGGCGGGGTTTCTTTGATCTTTCGCCAGACTCGCTGATTTTGGTGAGTTGATCAAACCTGTGAAATGTCAGTCTTAGTTTTCTGTACAAAATAAATATCCTGGAGGAAATTGGTGCGGTTTTCGTGACGCTGTTACAGATACAACCCCGGAAAATAGACGAATGTCGAATGTAAAACCAATTTCACCCCGGTAGAAATAGCTGAGTGCACCGTTCTGCACAACACCTCCAAGAGAATCCCTCTCCCCAGACACCATCAGCCACCGGCAGTCCCCGAGGAAGACGTGGTTCCAGCTAGAGCAAATGAAGATATCGCTGGCCGATTAGTCCGTTCTCAACTTATTAATCAGTTGTGAATATTGTTTTAATTATGTTTATATGTTTTATATAGGCCGACACATTAAACAGATCTCTCCTACAGTCTCAAAACAACTCAATTAGCTCATTGTCATTTGGTGATGTTCAATGCATTGCTTCTGTCAAAAATAGCCATTCCCGTCTAAATCCCTGCTCGTTGTAAACCAGACAACACAAATACATATTTTAATTACATTCGTTTGCAGTGTTTTATTGTTATGCATTAACACAATTGATGAATGAGGTGAAACTGGCCCCCACGTCTTGATAGTTGAATGGTTTCTGTAGCTGAAAGTATGCAGGAGCAGTTAACTGCACAAAAAACAGGCAAACGGAATAAAGACAACTTAAGAACAGTAGATGTGCTTGCAGTATGAACCAAATACGATCGTATTCGATAGTTTACTGCTACTTATTATTACGTAGCAGATAAAATCAAATCCCTAACCAGTTTTGTATAGGGCCAGTGGCGCAATGGATAACGCGTCTGACTACGGATCAGAAGATTCCAGGTTCGACTCCTGGCTGGCTCGTCGTTTTTTTAACTATGATAAACGACGCATGCCACGATCACTTCGTGGTAGAAAAATAAACCTGCATCGATGTTGTAAGATGTGAGTTGGCCAATTATCAAAAGTAAATCTATGCGTACCTGGGTTTTTCAAAACGTCAGTCATTCAAACAGGCAAAATAAAGTGTAGTCTCTGTTGAACAACCTGACAAGGGGTTCGGGTTCGGGTCCATATTATAGAGTATATAAAGATTATACTTTATACTTTCAGCGTTAAGACCACCTACAACATTTGACAAATCATCCTCCTCCATCTTCCACTCTCTCCCGCTCTCGTAATGTGTTGCCTATTGTTGTGGTGTTTATTGATTGTCTGTATTCCTTTATTTGTATAGCGTCTTTGAGAACTTAGAAAATCGCTATAAAATACTGATCAATTATTATGCGGACATAAATACGGCCAACTCATTTGCATGAGCCTCTCATGTTTATATATATATATATATATATATATATATATATATATATATATATATATATATATATATATTGTGGCGACCCGGCCCCAGGAATGTCTCTCTCACGCAGAAATCACCACACGCCAAGACCCTTTCAAAGCCCGGTAGGGCGTTTATTCATTAAAGGGTAATTCCGGTGTAAAATGGATTTGGGATATGTTTTGTATGATAACGAGTTGAAACGTTCGTTTTGGAGCACAAAAACCGCATATAGACGCTTTCTTCAGTTGGCTGTTTTTAGCCGATTCTATCAAAACGCTATAAACTTGGAACGATGGGGGCACTGGTTATGGTAAAAACTAAATCACTATTTTAAACCACTTAAAAGGCTAAAAGTAGCCCGACACTTCTTTGGTAGTATAATAAAGGGTCTTAACATATAAAACGAGGCATTGAGAACTTTGTAAGTGTACAGATTGTTTATTAAAAAGGACATTTTATGCACACAATACCATCAGTAGATCACCCGTCAATGCCATTTTGTTTTTAAGACTCGATAAGTAGATTGGGGAACACAGAGTTTGCGTGTGGCTGACGGATGTCACAATCTCTGTGTTCTTCAATCCACCTATCGAGTCTTAAAAACAAAATGGCGTCGACACGTGACTACAACCCGAACATGAATATGGATCAAACGAATCGAATTAATTAATATTTAGAAAAAAACTTTCAGAAACAGCAATAATGCCACGGCGGGCCAGCAGAAACCCGGTCTAACCGGAGCTTCTACACAAGGCAGAGTCTTATATAGCCTACCTATATAAAATTATTAAGTGGAGAGAACTTGCAAATCTGTAGTATTTTAATATGCCTTATACTCATGTCATATCACATAGGCAGATGTAGGATAATAAAATAAAAACACAAATCCAACACTGCATAGCTCACGTTATATAGTGACTACAACCCATAGGCCTACATGAATATAAATGGATCAAACGAATCGAATGAATTAATATTCAGAAAAAACTTTCAGAAACAGCAATAATGCCACGGCGGGCCAGCATACAAAAACCCGGTCTAACCGGAGCTTCTACAATAGGCGGAGTCTCCTAGGTTTCGAGTTGAAAAAGTTGATTATGTCATCATAAGTGACTCAAAGAGAGCTGTTTAGCCATTGCTAATTGAGGCTGCTATCTGATGGTGCATGAAACCGCCATCCGCTGTCTGCGTCGACCATGATGTTGCGTAAAGACGTCACTGGACAGAACTAATAGAGTACGAGAGGGGTTTCTGAATATTAATATTTTTTGGTAGCTACTGTAAATATTTGAAATTATAAATGTATTCAAGAAAAAAACCTATATTGTATGAGAAAAGAAAATTAAACATTTAAAAAATATATATATATATTTTTTTTTCCATGAATCTGATTGGGTGGGCCCACTGTCAATCTGGGTGGGCCTGTACCAACCAGGCCCACCTGTAGATTCGCCCCTGATACCCAATCGAAATCCACACACTTTTGCGTCACCGTATGCACGCAGATTTAAACGCGGAATAAAAAGTTAGACGCGACGTCACTTTTTCGTCTTCTGTTCAGACCCTCATCATGTAAACGTAGCCTGAGATGGTTCCTGACGATGGGCCAGACCTGCGCCATGCGGTCCCTCACCTGCTCCACCATAGTACGATGGGGGGATGGCCGAGTCTCCCACGCTTCCTTGGCAAGGTCGAGGAGTCCCCTTGGTCTTCCCCCGTATAACAGCTCGAAGGGGGATAAACCCGTGGAGGCTTGGGGCTCTTCCCGGACTGCGAACAGGACATGGGGCAGGAGCTGGTCCCAGTTCTTCCCGTCAGCGTCCATGTTTTTCTCAAGCATCTGTTTCAGGGTTTTCGGGATTTGGTCCTCGTCGGTCCCGGTGCGTCTCGGTGGGCCGCGAGGGGTTCCGGATGCTCAGACTCAATTGTTGAGCCACCTGCCAGTTTTGCAGTTGCCGGACCAGCTCATCTACCGTGTCGGGGTGGTTGGCGGCGAGGGTTCTCCAGGCGTCGGCCGTGAGTTGACGGATTGTATTGTCTATCAGTTCCCTGTCCAGGAGACTGGGTCCGTCTCCGTTCGCAAGCCATCTGCGGATCATCCTCCGTGTTGGGAAATTTGCGTCCGCACGGCGCCCCGGCAGTCAAATCACCATTCATGGAAGCGTTGGGCCCTGGCGGCGAGGCTATGTCCATAGTAGGCCAATATCGCCTGTTTCAGGGCTGGGGACTGGCTGGCGCGCTCCGGCGCCAGGTCTTGGCTGGCCTGCTGTGCGGGTCCGGTGAGAAAGGGGGACAGGATGTGGGCCCACTGCTACTCCGGCCAGCTGTCCCGACGTGCTGTCCTCTCAAAGACCTCCAGGTAGGCCTCAACGTCGTCGTCCGGACCGAGCTTGGTGAGGCGGCTGGTCGGGGCCTCACGAACTGCCTGTTGTGTGAGGCGTAGTACCGCCTCCCGGAGGAGGACGAGGCTCTCGGCGGTGTCCCTCTGCGTGACAGCGGCCAGGGCTTGGTCCCGCTGTTGACGCTGGGCAGCGGCGGCCCCATCCGGGCTCTGCATGGGCGGGTGGGTTGGTAAGCCTGAGTGATCCATAGCGTGGTCAGGTTGCCTGCATTCTCCACCATATGTGGCGACCCGGCCCCAGGAATGTCTCTCACGCAGAGACACCACACACCAAGACCTGTTCAAAGCCCGGTAGGGCGTTTATTCATTAAATAAAACGGAAAAACCCGTGGGGTCTGTGCCCAACGCGGGTAAACCAAAAATCATACGGGTGACTCCGTGAGCCACGGTGGTGTCCAGGGGAATTGTCTCTCCAGCCGGGCCGGTCTCGTCCCTGGCTAGGGAGGTCACTCGTCGGTGATGCCGTCCCGGTGGTGTGTGCCGTGTCGACGTGCGTTGTCCTGGCATAACGGTTCTCTCGTGGCCGCTGCGGAAAGTCTGTTATAACCACGAGTCTGCATGTCCGTATCGGATCCTGGAGGTACTCTGCTCCGCTCGGACTCCCGGTTCCCTCTCCTGGGAGAACAACAAACGGCTTCTTTAAGGGTACCTGAGCTTCCTCCCCCTCTGCCGCAGGTGTTCTCCATTGCGTTGATTAGAGTTACGAAATGGATGCTCTCTGGCTCCGGCTGGTGGATATCGGCGGTACACGCCATCCACCACCTCTCCCTCGGGCCGCCTGGCCTGAGAGTTTGGGGCCGGGTTGCCACAATATATAAATATTAAATAAACTATCTAACATATTGGCCTATATGGATAGGCGTAGGCCTACTTATGAACATCACCTTTATGTTTATTTTAAGTATCCTGTGTCTTAAACATTTTTAATTATAATGTAGAACATATCACCCTTAAACATTTGACTTTGTGCGAATATTAAGTAATCATTCATTAACAACCTTAAAATGGCAATGTATCAGGATTCAATCAAACGATAAACAGATAGTGTGTACATATTGGAAAAGGTCTAATTATTGACGAGCTGGGAGCCATAGTAATCTGATCCACCAGTGATGGTTCTCTTTAGTCGGGTAGGAGGATACCTGTCTACCATCCAGGCAGTCTGGAAATGTTCCGAAACATAGCAGTTAGTGAAACCATAATTTAGAAAGTTGTTTCTAATGATCATCATCACATCTCAGTTATTCAGATGAGGGCTTGCTTTGCAAGTCATATTACTTTGTTCAATACATTTTCAAAAGGTGCTTAAATACTTTTTAGGTTCATGTCTGAAATGGAAGTCATAAATTAAATTATAATATTTAATGAGGTTATATAAGTCAACAATATGGTACACTCAGATACTTTTCAGAATACATTCATCTTTTATTACTTCCTGAATGTCTGTAGGCCCATCTGACTGCACTACTCAAAGTGATGGACTAAATGACGATTACTTGCCTATTCAATACAAAATAAAAGACTAGTTATAATCGATCACCAGATAGTGAGTAGTATCATCAGCATGATCCATGTTGCCTGAAACTGAGCCATTTGACAAAACAGTTAGTTATGTTTTCGATATAGCCGTCAATACCAAGTAGTATCAAGAGGATTTTAATAAGAGCGCATAGGATGTGTCAAAAACTTTGACTAAAAGGCACTAAAAGGCATCATTAAGTAGTACTATGATACGAGTACTATCACTCATCATAAGAACTATGAAAGACGGAATAGATTTTCTCACTGATCTAAACGTAACAAAAGAAATGATTCTCTCAATCTCTCTTGTTGTCATCTTGTGGTGTGCTCAAATCTGTAGACTCAGCCAAGGCCCAGGAGCTCTGGTGTACCACTTTGACCCAGACGTGCTTCACACACTCCGGTGCTGTCCATCTTGTACGATGACGGTGTGTCAGAGCGGGGAACTGATGAACCCTTGATTATTCTCAGCCGTGTTGTCCCACTGTGTGAGTTGAGTGTACTGTCAGATCCAGGGATTCGGACCACAAAAGTTAAAGGGTTAAAAGACATAGATGACAAAACAACACTGAGAAGGCCATTCAAGTAAAGATTAAAAGGATAAAAATTAGTTCTGTAGGTACGTCTTTCAAAATCGTGAAAAGCGGTAAAATAGGGTGAATATAATGTCTCGTTGATGGAGTGTCATGGATATATATCACAGTGCATTATGGGTCACATGATGAGGAACCAGTAGGTAGAACACTGCAAGACACACAGAGACTAAACGCACACACCTGGCACACCCACACAGTCTGACCCCATACCCTAACTATATCTCTTACCAAACACATTTACACTTAGTCGTTTTTAGCAGAGCACTGAAACTTCATCCTTCCTGACCCTGAACCTAACCATTTCAAACTGTATGCCTAAATATATAATCCTAAACATTTCCATTTCAAACTGTATATCTAAATATACAGTCCTAAACATAACCAATTCAAACTGTATACCTTAACATCCAGAATCTTAAACATAGCCATTTCAAACTGTATACCTTAACATCCATAATCCTAAACGTAACCATTTCAAACTATACCTTAACATCAAGAATCCTATACGATACCATTTCAAACTCCTGCACCTGAAGAGCTTTGCAAAGACATTCGGTCCGCCAGTCTTTATAACATTTCATTTCTTAATATTAATATCACCTGAGTTTAGGGGACTGTGTGGTAGGAGCTGTTACATTTAGTCTCTCCCGCAAGGACACTTTTTGTAATTGTCTTATTGACAACCTTGTTCACTCCGGTTTCCCCTTGAAAGTTTCCATAGCGATCTCTTTTATAGCATCGTCTTTTTCCTTTGTAAGTGCAGGGTCCCACAACAGGTTGTCTCTCTCCTATTGGACAAGTTCGTATCCATCAATCAACTCCAAGAGCACATGTATCTCTTATTCCTTCTCCTTCTCCATCCACAGGGCTTCAGGGTGACTCAGGTTCCCGCTCATCAATTCATTTCCTTTTTATCATAAAAACAGGTGTTTCTTTCAGAGGATTAGAAGGTGGTGGTTGTGGTTGGCCCTACTCATCATACTTCTGCAGGGCCTCCTGCAGCTTGGCGGTGATCTTCTGGAAGAAGAGGATCTGCTGGCTGAGGTGGTGCTGCATCTGGCTGCGGAAGTCCCGTACGCGGGTGCGGTGGAAGTGCTGCACCTCGGCAAGCGTGGCGCACGAGATGATGTTGCAGCGGTTGTGGAGTTCGGCGTCTGACTTCTGGCAGTCCTTCACCTTGGTCAGAGCTCCTAGAGGAAGAGGAGGAGGAGAAAGAGATGTTACTAGAACATAAGGGATGAACCCAAGTTCACCGATATCGACCATAAACTATTACAATAGGCAGATAACGATGAACATAAACTATTACCACTAAAGACCAGGACCGATATTCATAAACTATCACTATAGGCAGAAAATATAGAAAAACTATTACTATAGGCTGCCAACAATTCATAAACCAATATCTTTAGGCTTATGACGATATTCATCAACTACTGCTGTAGGCCCATTCCATCATTATATTTTTGATGTAATAAGGTTTTGCTATGACTTCATCGAACATCGTTTCTAAAAGGCATAGGAATATTTATAACAAAAAAGCACAACAATACGTTGGGTTCAGACCCGGGATACTAAAAAAATAAACATAAAAGGTGAGGTTCGGTTGAAGTATGCCTATGTCAGCCATTTTAGATTTCTTTGCCAACATGATGGTGGCTACCTTTGCTTAGCTGTGATAACTTAAACATGTTTCCATCGGACATAACATACTGGTAAACAGCAGCAAAACCCCGCCTTTGGTTGTTTTACTGGGTTGTTTGGAAATAAACAAGAAATAATGAATCATACTGCAATTAAGTCTTTAAGTCTTAAAACCAATGGAAAGGGTTTAGGTAAAAGGATCGTGGCCAACACAACGGGCATGGTGGCTCCTTAGCTCCTAGCTGAAAGGCTCTGGGTTCAATCCCCAATGTCTGCAGCGTCATCAGTTGGATTCAAGATGCTTCGACCTGACCTCCCTAATGGCCTCTACCATCACTGCGGCCATTCTCCGGGGTCAAGTGTCAGCTCAACGTCTGGAAGCAGGAGGGAGGAGGAAGTGTGGCTCAACAGCCAGGCTGACTCAACACGAGCACGCTCAGGAAGTGGCCTGGCGTCTGGACATCACAACCCTCCTCTGATACAGACCCTCAGACCCTGACTCAATCTGTCCCTCTCTTACACACACACACACAAACAAACAACTACAGTAACTTGTTGGAATTAGTCTGGTTTCTCTGGTCTCTCTGTATCTCTCTCTACCTCAGTCTACCCAACAGCCAAACATACAATTATATACACATACATAGGTATGTCTTATCGATTTATAAGTGTGTTGTTTTTGTATGTTTTGAATGTTCTTATGTTATTTTTATTGTATTTTTTCTTTGTTTTCCTTTCTTCAGTCTCTTTGCTTATGTTCACAACCTGTAAAAATGTGCTATTAAATACTAATACACATACACATACACACATACTGGAAGCAGTGAACATTGAACTGTTCTTTCCTTTAGGCCATGCCTATATGTTGACATGAATTGATTGCTGAATTGATATTATAAACATCTTTATTTAACTATTGAATTGTAGAAGAAAAATAAATACGAATCATGGTGATCTCAAGTCAGTAACAGTAACAAATCCTTTACATCGTCATGTCGGTTTGAATTCTATTAATTGTTCATCCCTACTAGACCGCTTCAGTTTTCTAGAGCAATTGAACTTTGCTCACCAGGCTAATGAGCTTACAGCCGCTATAAAAACTAAAAGCTGGGGAACCAGATGCATGCTGGGAAAATTTGTAAACTCTGTTACCTTAACCACCTCACCCCTACACACACATCCACCAATTCCCTCCTCCTCTGTTCTTTCTCTCTATTAGCAGCAAGGAGGGAAAGAGGGGGGGAGGGAGAAGAGAAAAGCATGAAAGAGGAGGATAATCAGGAGTCCCCTGAGAAGGAGGAAGATGCCAACTCCATTTCTGCCCCACGCCGACGAGAAGAGGGAGTGTAGTAGACAGGCGGAGACAGATCATTTGGAGTCGGCTATTCTCTGCATTCCTGCCTCAAGGGGATCTCTGAGAAAGAGCCTCCTTCAAATCAGATGTAGAGAGACATAGGTTCTGGGAGTTAGACTGTTTTAAGTCAGATGTACAGACAAAGGTTCTGGGAGTTAGACTATTTTAAAAGGGGAATCGTCACTCATAGCTCTCTTATTTTTAAGAGAGTACTGCTTTATGCGTGTGAAAAAAACCTTGTCTGCGATAACAACTCAGTTCTGGGTAAAGGTTTGACAGTTGACGACATTGGTCCAGACTTGTGTTCGTGCCGTGACATCAATGGTCAAACTTTTAGGGCAAGTATTTTGGCTGGGTTCATGTTGAAGACAATCTCTTTTCCAAGAAACACACATAAAGCACGAGAGGGGAGGGGTCAGCCCAGACTTTGGTGCCTATTGTTGTTAGTAAGGGAATTGTTCTTTTGCCATTAAAATACAGAAAGATTAGCTTGCAGGAAAACCAAAGGCCACCCAAATAGTTTCCTTGTTGCTTAAAACAAACGTTCCACTCACACATGTTTTGAAGCCTGTTCTTTGGAACTGTAAACCTTTATTAATGTGTACGTTCTGAACAAAACCAAAGGAGAGTATGTGTCAAAATCTAGTTTCTAGTTTCAAGTACAAGTTCTCTTGAAATCCAAGGTCAAATCAACCTATGGCTTAATGTGATGGCTTTCTTGATAAAGCGATCTTCAGTGCGTCCACTGTTTAGGACACTAGGTATTCACTACGTATAGATGACTCAGAAAGAGGTTGGAAATGGAAAATATGCTAAAAGAAAGGAAACAGCTTATTAAACTATGTCAGTGATGACGTCAAGGGCTCTCTAATTAGTTGGCGTGTCAGCCAGTAAGTAAAGGAGCATAGGCCTTGCACGTTACACCACTGTCAGTAAAAAAAATCCAACAGAAACGACAATAAAAGTCAATGAATAGTTAAAAAGATGTCTTTTGAGGTTTGGATTCAGAAGGTGACCTCAAACCGCATCAGTCGTTTGTGTGATCACCGCAGTTTACAGCTATGCGATAGCAATGTTATCTACAAAGAAACAGTGTGCCTTGTATTAATATTAACATGTTATGTATTGCAAGGTGTATTTGGTAAGTGGGTTGATTATTTGTTTTCCTTTTTAAATGTTCACTTAATTCTTTTTTTAGCACTTTTTGTTTGCAGAGCTTCTGCAGGGGCAGGACTAATTGCCCTTGGGGTAAATAAATAGCTATTCTGTTCTTCAACAACAACTCTAGTGCCGAGAGTGATTCCATTATTTTTTATATCACTTGCAGATTCAGAAGGAGTCTGAAGTGTTTTACCAGCTTCCCAGGCTCCTAATACCTGCCCTGGTACCCAAACGCACAGGGAACCTGCTGGAGGTTTAACATGAGTGCTAGGACCGCGCGTGTGTTGCACATAGTTCTGGGCTACCATTGGTAGCTAGAGAACAGGGTTAAGGAACACAACGAGACGCCGCCTCCGGACTTGGCGAGCATCAGGCGTGGCTTTGCCAGCAGATCCACCTCCTTCCAGACTCAAGAGTCCTACAGATACCTTGCACTGATCTGGTTGGGTTTGACCCTGGTCCTGCAGTATTACTGATGGTGGCTGTTCCTTTAAGAGACTCATTTTCCAAATTCTCTTTGGACAGAAGCATCTGCTTTATGAATGAATGTAAAATAAAAGAGAAGGAAAGCCAGACACTGATGGATATAGGCATTTTACAGAGATTTGGAGGTGTGTGTGTGTGTGTGTGTGTGTGTGTGTGTGTGTGTGTGTGTGTGTGTGTGTGTGTGTGTGTGTGTGTGTGTGTGTGTGTGTGTGTGTTGTGGCAACCCGGCCCCAATCACTCGGGCCAGGCGGCCCAGGGGAGAGGTTTTGGAGGGCGTGTACTGCCGGTATCTAGCAGACGGAGCCAGAGGGTGTCCATTACGTCACCCTAATCGGCCGAATAGAGAACACCTGCGGCAGAGAACGATGAGGAAGAGGTACCCTTTAAAAGGCTGTGTCTCGTGTTCTTAAGGGCAGAAGTTGGGAGACATGGGAGGAGCAGAAAACCCCCAGGACCCAGCATGGACGAGAGGACATTTGGACTTAACTGAGCCGTTCCCGGCACGTCCAAAGGAGGACGCACGCCGGACAAGGATCGCCGCCGCAGATCGGAGCCCCAGACCGGAGCGACCTCCCTCTTTCGGGACGAGACCGGCTGGTCCGGAGAGACCAGAGCATTGACCCTTTTTCATGGCTCACGGAGCCATAGTATGATTGTCGTTTTCCCCGCGTTGGACCCTCATCCACGCGTTTTCTGTTCAAGCACGAATAAATGCCCTTCCGGGCTTTGAACGAGCAGTGACGTGTGGTAATTCCTGCCTGACCGAGACTTTCCTGGGGCCGGGTCGCCACAGTGTGTGTGTGTGTGTGTGTGTGTGTGTGTGTGTGTGTGTGTGTGTGTGTGTGTGTGTGTGTGTGTGTGTGTGTGTGTGTGTGCATGTGTTTGTGCGTGTATGTGCACTGAAACAAACTCTGTAGCCTGTTCTTGATAATCCATCACTGCTACACCGCTTCCATACTTGTTTACGCATTTTTAATCCAGCGTTATTCCCCTTGGTAAATGGGGCCACTGCCATTTCACTTTGACCTGGTGAAGACCTTTCTCTAGTTCCTGGTCCTACCTTTCTGCACGTGGATGATGTCCGGGTAGTTGGCCAGGTGTCCTCGGTACAGGTCCAGCAGGTCTGAGATGGGGTCAAGGTCTTGGCGGGGCTGCTCGGCAAAGTATTCCCCGATGGTCTCGTAGGCCTCCCCGGTGTAGGCCAGGGCCTGGTTGAGGCCTGTGGAGTAGGTCTGCTGGTCCATTTCAAAGGCCTGGCCCAGCAGCCTGAAGGACTGACCCACGCGCTGGTACTCCTTCTTGAAGCCGGTGATCTGCTTGCGGGCAAACTCATTGATGGTAGTGTTCACCACCACGATGTTCTCATCCAGCCGCTTTGTGAAAGACTTGAAACCCTCGATCTTGCTTTCCACCTCCTGGAGGTCCAGGGGAACGACCGGAGGACTAGCAGCAGTGGGGAATGGAAACTGGTTTAAGTTCGTAGAATTTGTGAACTTTCCTCTGGTGGTGGTTGTAGCTGTGACATAAGGCCAGATTATACATCGGCATTGAACAGCTGCAATAAGTACACCTTGGCTCTCTGTGGCGGTGGTGATCTTAATAATGTGAGGATGATGTGCCGTACAAATAGTGTCAATGGATCATCCTCCACCCTGACCTGGTTACATTTTTGGAAAGGTGTTTTAGCTAGAAGTATTATTTGGCCTTTAATGTTCACTTTCTGGGAAACAGTCTGTTGACTTACGAGTCACCAACTGCATCAGCTCATCATTATCATTAGTGAGCTATCTTTATTCTATTTCTTCATCATTATGCTCATAGCTGCATGAAAACAAAGCATGTCAATATTAAACCAGTTGGATGTGCTCAGCTTAATGCAAACAAGAAGAATAAACATTAAGCTTTTGTTCAGACTGTTTTATGCCCCATGACCCAATATTCAAATCATACTTCCGTGTCAAACTCCCGCCTAGGTACCCAGTGGGTCTCTCAGTAACAAGTGTAGACATAGAGGCTGTTGCCGTAGTTACCAAAAATGCAAAACGATGGACACACCAGTTTGTCTTTCGTGCTACAATTTCCAGTTAATTTGGTTAGCTTCGAGGCTTGCAATTCAACACAGAGGTATGATTTGGCCGTGAGGGCTAACCCCAAGCTTTAGAGAGGGCCACCGTCGGGCCCCGATATGAGCTTCCCTCATCCCTAGTTCCCCCTCTCAGCCCCCTTCACTGACCTGATGGTGAGGAAGAAGTTGGCCCCAACCATCTCGTCCCTCTCGGCCCTCCTCTTGCCCAGTTTCCAGGCCTTCTCGTCGGCCCCGCAGGTCAGGAAGTGCTGGAAGACGTCGCAGCGGCCCAGCACCGGGTGGCTGCTCATGTGGTTCATCCACCAGATGAGGCCCTTCCTCCGCTTGGTGATGAAGTCCTCCTCGAAGCGCCCCGTCGCCTGCTTCTCCGGGAGGTGGGGCACCGAGATGACCGGGAACCGCTCCACCAGCCGCGCATAGAGCCAATCAAAGTGTTTGTACCTAAACCCAACAGGAAGTACCCTTTTAAAAACATCCCCTCAGCCCTCTCTCTAAAGCCAATCAAAGTGTTGGTGCCTCAAACAAACACAGCTGGAAATACGCTTTTTAAACAAACCCTTTCAGTGTTCAGGAAGCTTTAAACCAATGAGAATACAGTTAGGGGTCCTCTGTTAAGCCAATGAGCGATATGTATTCCTCCACTTTTGCTCAAAAGTGGAGGAATACATATGGGGGGGGGGGATATAAAAACAGAAGAGAATAGATCATCATGATCATAGGAGTAGACAAGAATGTGGCAGAGGAAGAGAGGGGGGGGGGGCAGTATTGTGTAGTAGCTAGGGGAGTATAAAGGACCTGGTGTCAATCCCCAATGTCAGCAACATGTAGGCATTAGAGTGAAAGCGAGAGAGCGAGAGAGAGAGAATAAAGTGTTGATGGATGAAGTTCAGCTCATATTAACCGAATCCCTTAGGGAGATGCAGCCGGCAGGGCATGATATATACATCACAAATACATAAACATACGAGATGGCGATGCTATTGATGGGTGGGGCTGAAATGATCAAAGGAGGGCAGATCGCCCACTCTCCCCTCCTCCTAAAGGGAGGAGAGATCTGCCAGGGTGGCCCGGACCAGGGGCCTATAGTCGTTAAAACCATAGGTTTCTTGTGTCTACACAAAAGCACACACACAACGTGCTCATCAGTACCTGCGGTTGACTTGTACATTGGTGAGGGTGGGGGTCAGGCCGTAGGACATGTAGCTCTTCATGCCTTTGAACTTGGTCTGCTTTTTTGGGTCGTCGATGGCACAAGAGAAGGGGTACGGGTTCTTCTGCCACTCCGGACCGCACTGCCCCATCACCACGCAGATCTGGTCCCCGTCCTTCACGAAGGCCGCGGCCTCCCCGAGCAGGAACGCCTCTCCTCCGGACTTGACGAAGGTGGAGAAGCGGTTAAGGTTCCGGCCAACTGTTGCGGAGCTTTTGGCCTGTTGCCCCGAATGCCCCCCCGGGCCGGGCAGTGAAGTGGCCACCGTGTAGGTGGAGGGCCGGCCACTGGCCACACTGGCCGTGTCCTCAGTCGCAGTAGACTGGTCATCCCAGTCGTCGTCCCAGTCATCATCACTGCCCTGGCTGGTCTGGTAGCTGCCCCGCTGAGGGGGCTGCTGGGCCGGGGTCGGGTAGACGGCGAGGGGGGGCGGGGAGGCTTTGCTGATGTCCACGGCGCTTGAGCGGACCGAGGTGTCGTACTGGGACTGGGACTGGGACTCGAAGCCCGTCGAGGGGCCGTTATTATTGTTGTTGGGAGACACGTCGGATCGGATGATTTCCACGTATGTGGCCGGGAACAGGCCGGCCTCTCCTCGGTGGTTTTCCCCTTCGAACCAGCCGTCGAACTCCTCCTCGGTGTATAAAGTCACCAGCTCGTTCTCGGCGATAGAGATCTCCCCCGGGTTCTCCGAGCTGAAGTCGTACAGAACTCTCGCCTTTAACGCCATGGTTCGCAGTTTAAAGTTAGGACCTGATATAAACCAATAAGTTAATAAGTAAAACCCTGTGTCTCCGATGCAATGTCAGCTCATGTAGAGCCGTGTGCTGCCGTCGGATCGTCTCCGAACCCCCTCTGGTTTCACTCCGGTCGGAGGGTCAGATGTCGCTCCATGCACAACTTAATCCGAGTCGGAGAACTCACAAAACACGCAGAGTAGTCCCAACTAACCTGAATCAAAACGAGACTACCAGTCTACTTGTTTCCAGTAAAGAGCAGAGTACCGGGAGCAAAAAAGTGGTGTTTTCCAGATGCTCGGGTTCTCCAGCAGCCCCAGTCCTAACACGTATTAACATGAGTAACAGAGGGTGGGGCTTTACTCAACAATGTGGACTAGACTCAGGCTACATGTTTTGTCAGGTTTAAACATCTCCATATTTCTGATTATTCCATGGACTCTACAACATAGCACGGTTATATATCACCAATGCAATATAATAGCTTCCTAAAATTAGATATTTGTATGTATCCCATTTCATAGGAAAGATACAGGTCAAAGTACATTACATATGTAGAACAATAGAGAGACAATGAGTAAAATAAGAATAACACAACTTTATTCCAAAAACGAAAAAATATATTTTTAAAAAAACAGCAGATTATAGGCGACATTATGTAAATTACCTCGGAGTGTGGATTCATTCATTATAACCTCTATAGTTCCATGGTCATAGAGTTAAAGGTAGCATAACCTAGTTATTTTTCCAATGACTATTCTTATTCTAAAGAGTTGTTATGTTATGGTCATGCTTATCAATTAGCCTATTTGTAATGGTCCTATCCAGAGATCAAGTTACTTATCTTGGCCGCTAGAGCAAACGAAGGATAGACATGGGCTACAGAGACATCTGATTAGTTTGATGTCACATGTATTTTAATAGTTTTGTTTCCAAAATGGTCCACCAAGACCTCCATTTTGAAAAAATTAAGTTCTAACTGTATAAATGTGTGATACGATTTTACACATTGCATATGGATAATACTTCCATAATTCATGGATTTTTTGACTGAAACATTATCTCCATAGGTTTGAAATTAATCCCGTAGTCCTACAATCCTATTATGCTTGGTCCACTTTATTGTGTCCATACTTTGAGGGGACATTTTACCCTGGAATTTTAAGTGAGATTGTCAAAATCAAGTTGATTCGTGACACTACAAATCTCATACATGTTCATTTCTCAGATATTTGAACTTGCATGAAAAAATAAATATCATTAAATTCACTTCATATGTCCCTTTTGTTCCTCCATAACCTCAGCCAACCTTAAGTACTGGGCCTAATAACTTACTTCAAACTCTCCTTCTGTAGCAGCCAAACTTAAACACCTCCTTTATTTCCAACGATTTATTAAACTGCAGAGTACGAGACTTAACCACGGCCATTAAAAGATTACATTGTATACCAACATATATATATGTACTTAAATGATCAATGTATAGCATACCTACATAAATATATATATGTATTAATGTCCCATGTGAAAAAGCCTTGGACACACAAACAAACACATATATAAGCAATGCAACCGAGATGGCAACTTGGCAACGGCAACTTCTCTGCACCCATGTAAAAAACAGTTAAGAACAATAAAACTAACTGAGTCTGGACCTGTCCTCTAGAGGGCAGCATCCTAGTGAACTTGAAATGACAAGGGATAGCATTTTAAAAGAGCCATAGAAAGATACATGGAAAGACGGCGTGGAAACATAACATGTGAGTGGGGGAGTGGTGGGGGGGCGGCTGTGGATTTAATATCTGGGCAAGAAGACTTAGCCAACCAATCAAAGCAGCCGTCCATACGACTGGACCCTTGTTTGAAGGGAAGGATTGACCGGTCATCTTGCTCTTGAAGCCCTGCCCCCAACCTGAGGTCTGGAGACTGATTTGGAGGTCAGGCAGGCGGTCCCCAGGGGTCTGGTCAGGGTCCGCAGAGGTTGAAGATCCGGGGTTCTCCATGGGTCAGAGATCAGGAGAGGGACTATGGGGGTCGGAGCTCAAGATAGGGGTTCCCAAGGGTCGGAGGTCAGGAAAGGGGTTCCCAGGGGTCGGAGATCAGGACAGGGGTTCCCAGGGGTCAGAGGTCAGTACAGTGCCTCCAGAGGTCAGAGGTCAGGACTCGGCTGCCTCCAGGCGGGGGAGGACTGGAAGGATGAGGTTCCCGAACGATGAGTCCTGAGTGATAAAGAATCCGGACGAGTGGGCGTGTGCGTGCTGCAAACACACAACATAAATGATCTACATTATACACAAAAACAACCACAACATGATCCAATGTTTAAACACGTTAAAACATTGAACTAAGTCATTTAACAATAAAATGCACAATAAGCAATTCAAATCATAAAATATAAAAGCGAAGGAGGAATTATGGTTCAGTATGGCAAATGTGAGATTATTTATTGCTTCACGAGTGTGTTATAGACAAGGGTGCACATAAGTGGTACACAAGTACGCATACGCGTCTATAATCAGGGATGCGTAACGCCACTTGCGTCACTACAACGCTTTTACGTAACTAACAGGAGATCGAAAGAAATTGAATAAACAAAATACACTGAGCAGATACTTTGGTGTTCGCCACCTGCAAAGAAAAGGCAAACGGAGCCAGAGCAGAAGAAAATATTTTTTGGCGCCAAGGCAAGGTGTGCCGTGGCTCGAACGAATGATAAGCGCACTGAAATGTGTGCTCATGTGCGCCGTGCGCCGTGCACCGTGGACGCACTGGACAACTGCGCAAAATCAGCTGATTACAACGTTCCTTACTGTGAGATATTCAAACGCTCCGTGGTCAAGCTGCTGCAGTTTCATAAAAAAAGGTGGAGCAAAAAACACTGCTGTGCTTAAGAAGTTGTGTATTTAAAATGGAATCTCCCTTGTGAAACTGGGTAAGTTTCAAAAGATCAGATGTTTCATGTGGGGCTATGTTTGGGGTACGTACCAAACACCATCTCCCGGCACTCACCTGAGTAACTCACTAAAAAAGTTATGTGCACCCCTGGTTATAGAGCTACCTGCAGAGCAGCCTTCTGTTGAGCTGCAATGTGTTGCTGTTCTGCATTGTCCCGAAACTCCTTCAGGTTCGGCCTGGAGAGAGAGATGCTAGAGGGGGAGAGGGATGTACAGAGACCGAGCGATGTAAAAAGAGAGATACAGAGAGAGAAGAGAAAATTACAGATGTAGATGAAGATCAACAGCAAAAGGGGTGTTGAAATAATTTCCCCCCAGCTGTGACAAAGCGACACAAAGACCCAACGAGGGTGCGTTACCTGCCGCCAGGGTTGTTCATGGACTGGTTCTGGAGCTGTCTCTTTGTCTTATCCAGCTCCGCCAAGATCGCTACACGTTTGTTTTGGAAAGCTGATGGAAAAATTAGTTGACGATATTATTTAATTTGTTATATAAACTAGATTTAAACTCGATTCTGTTTGAACAATGTAATGGTTTTATCCATATTTTTATTCACTTGTACCCTTCTGGTATTAATAATCATAGTGATCTTTTGTGACACGCATCAGATAGATGAAGGACTGCATCACGGAACCAAAACACAGCCGTTAACAGTACACACAGCTCACGTATTATTCACGTGGCGTATTTGAATAAACCCCTAACAGCATAAGAACCCACCCGTTCTCCATAAAGGACTAAATAGATGATATGTACCTGGTCTCGGAGGGTTTGAGGTCATTTTAGAGAGAAAGAGAAGAGAAAGAGGCTGCAGAATTGATGACGTCACCGCTCCGGCTCACCGCGCTAACGTTAGCATCACTTAGCATACCACTACACAGGACTCACTTTGTTCCGTTAATACTCGGCTTATTCAGCTCTTTAACACATATGCAGCTACTAGGGTGCAGTACTGTACAGCTTATTGAGAATGAAGAGTCAACAGTCGGTCGTATGATGTCTCTCATGTGTATTAAACGTGCTTTCCTATCACAGAAGCAGAGCGCCGCTCGGTCTGTTTAATACCCGCCTGTGATCACGTGTCAACGCAGCCCTTGTGTTTACTTCCTGGCTCGGGCGTTACTACTTCCGGACCTGCGCAGCGCGAATCAGGTGACAGTTGTGACCGACTAGCGAGTGTAGCATCTCGCCAAAGACCCTGGAAAAGCAACCTCTGAACCGACCGTAGCGACCGCGAGGAGGGTCGATTGACCGCGGGCACTGAGCGGAGGATCCCCGGGTGTCGAGCACCACGATGATTATCGGTGCGCCGCGGGGCCTGCAGCCCGTCACCGGGACCACCCACCCCCTGTCCGCCGTCCAGGAGACGCTCTCCCCGGTCCCAGATGTCACCGCCAGCTGCCACATCCCCAACAGCAGCGGCAGTGGTGGTGGTGGAGGAGATAAGGTGGGTACTCTCTACCCTCGGCTTGTGTTTCTAAATGCATGAATATATTTCTGCGTATGATTAATCTGCATTTTTGTATGGTGGTTTTCCCATATGTGGAGCAGAGTAGAGAAACGGTGACAGTCACCACTCCTGAGCCTGAATCAACAGTCGCCCTGGGTGACCGATTCAGACAACGATACCCTGAATAGAATGATCCCAAGAGCCAACTAAAGCCTGAGTCTTCTGTGATGGTTGTGTCATAGGCTCTTGGTCCATCTCAGACCACAGTCGTCTTCATTGTTAACAAGGTCGGCAACTAAAAATAACTATACATCAGCATACATGCATATGAGATGTGTGGATGTAGACGTCCTGTTAAATCTTGTTAGTTAAGTTCCCTAATCGACGTGGTTTATTATCCAGTGGCCATACATCCACACCATCTTGTGAGATGATCCCAGTGTGAAAAGGTCATTTCCATCAGCGGTGGCCGTGTATTCGAGATGGAAAGAGGTGATGGGATAAATCCATGGGACTAGAGTGAACGTCGACACAAATATAATGAATGTGCAGAAAGAAGGAATGATTATAAATACGCTTGAGGCTAATACAAACCATTACTGTAGAAACAGTCTCACTTTAAATCAGCGTCTCTGCTTTATTTACCTAACGTGATTTTAATTTGCTTTTTTGTGAGTGATTCAAAATTCCCATGACCGTTTTTTCCGAACATATAACCTGTATTCACATCACATACTCTGTTCTTCAAGTGATTTTAGGGTGGGTTCAGACAGATTACACATTATGGAGCAGGTGGGGGTTCTGGCTGAGTGATGCCTACAGCTTGACTGGTACCTCAGGGTTTGAACCTAGAACCTATGACCTGGGCCTCAAACACCCTCAATTATCAGTAGACCATCCTGTCCACAATATGTTTGCGGGTCTCACCTACAGAAATGTTATGTTGGATGTTATTTGTAAAGTGTATGGATTTGTAATAGTTTCGGTTATAGCATAGAACATTCTTTGATAGTTGTTTTAGGCTTACGGCATGTAGTGGTGAAGGATGAGTGATAGTTAGTTACTAGGTGAGATTGGATAGTGTGCCTTTAGCTCTCATGGTGGCTGGAACAAACTCTGAAGGAATTGTTTCTTCCATCGATCGCATCCAGGTTATCTGTTTAGCCAATAATCCCAGTTACTCTCTACTATTTTTAACAAGTCCACACTAGGCCACAAACACATACTGTAGTCAAACACTAATCATGTGGAGGTTTATACAAGTGAGGGAGTCTTTTCCTATCTGGGAACAGTACCCTGTTGTCATGTACCCCCGTAAAGGAAGTGCAGGAAGATTTTCTACCCAGGAGTTATTATGAAACAGCTGGGCATTCATTCATATACAGTACATTCATATACACATTCAGTCTTTTAGCAGACGCTTGACCTAGTTGCAAAGAATGAAGGGGGTGGTACACAGGATCAACGGTTCATTGTACACAATGTTTGAAGAACAAAGTTCATTCTGAATTCACCAGAAACTAAGAGATACGCAGAGATATTGTATCTCGGCAGAAGGGGTCAACAAAAGTGCACATCAGTTGAATGAGATCTTCTTCCATTTGAGGATTTAATCTTTATGCAATCTTGTTGTTCTCCCACATAAACTTTCTGTAGCGTACACTAACCGCCAGGCTATATGCCCAGCGTGTGTGTGCGTGTGCTTGCGCGTTTGTGCGTGCATGCTGCAGCAGTATCAATAAGGGTTCCATTGTAGGAGGGAATCATTATAATCATCAATAACAACACAGGAACACTCAAATGTCAAGTCCCTTTTGGCTCGTGTCTTAACAGGAAGTCGTGCTGACCAATGGCAAGCCGGTTGAGACATCAAGTCCTGCCTCGGCGTCATCGCTACTCAACCGACTCCAACTGGACGATGACCTGGAAGCTGACACGCTTGACCTCTACGCCTCCACGGAAACACGCGACCTCTTCGTCACCGTTGACGATCCCAAGAAACACGTCTCCACCATGGAGACCTACATCACCTACAGAGTCTCCACCAAGGTCTGCTATTGGCTAGTTAGTCGGCACTAAGGTCTGCCATTTGCTGGGAGTAGCAGGGATTTAGCATCTTTTGTTGATGATAGAAAAGGTTTGAACGTTAGAAAGGGAATTTGATTTTCTCATGGTGTTGGTGTCACTGGAACACGAACAAACATCAAAGCCCAATATGGACACCAAGTGATAATTAAGGCCATCTTTAACACAGAGCCACTGTGTGTGTGTGTGTGTGTGTGTGTGTGTCTGTCTGTCTGTCTGTCTGTCTGTCTGTCTGTCTGTCTGTCTGTCTGTCTGTCTGTCTGTCTGTCTGTCTGTGTGTGTGTGTGTGTGTGTGTGTGTGTGTGTGTGTGTGTGTGTGTGTGTGTGTGTGTGTGTGTGTGTGTGTGTGTGTGTGTGTGTGTGTGTGTGTGTGTGTGTGTGGTCGGTCATAAGGTTAAACAGATGTTGGCTTGTGGATAGAAATGACCTTAGGTCATCAGAAATTACATTTGTGTTAGTGATGAGCCATGAAGATGCTAGTGCAGGCAATCGGACAGTAATGAGGCGTGTAACAGTAGTTTGTGTGTGGACCCAGCCTGACTCCTCCTCCCTCCACCTTAAGACCTCGCGCATCGAGTTCGACCTGCCGGAGTACAACCTGCGCCGGAGATACCAGGACTTTGATTGGCTCAGGATGAAGCTTGAAGACAGCCAACCAACACACCTCATCCCAGTATGTCACATGACCATGTCATTGCTGTTTCTTCTATTGAGAAATGTGTCTGACCTTTTTACCCAAAGGGGTGGACTTTCCATCCGAGGCAGGTCATCAGGGAGGAGCGAGGGCCTGTTGCTCTGGGTGCTTACAGGTCATCAGGGAGCAGGGAGGAGTTAGGGCCTGTTGCTCTGGGAGACTTACAGGTTGTCTGTGGCCATTGGAGCTGCGAGTAACAATAATTTTCATAGTAAAAAAATCAAATGATCATTTTCGATGAATCTTAAGAGTCTATAAATGGACAAAAATAATAGCAAATGCCATTACAAGTTACCACATTCCAAAGTGATATCCTAAATTCTTCATCTGACAAGCAGCCAGGAAAATCAACCTTTCATTTAATTCTGATCCATGATCCAATCATTGGAATTGAACTGTAACATTGAGCAGCATATGTTTGTTTGCCTAATCAATTATCAAAAACAGATTGGATTAATTATCTGTCGGTTGACTTATTGAATCTCCTTAATGTAAGACTCCAAGCCCTAGCCGGGAGTCTAACCCCGCTCACGCTACACTATCCCGCCCCCTAACACACCACAAGCTGCCACATGACCCCCATCTCAATACACCACAGAGCAAAGACAGCATGCTTTCCTCTCCGCTCATGGCTATTGTCTCTAGAGGTTCACCCAAAGGAAACCACGTACCTTCGGCGCTCTAGAATTCCTTTGTTGTCCTCCAATCAATCCCAGAGCCTCCCTTGTGCTGTGACAGCAGACGCCACGCCATTATTCAGCTGTAACACCGCTCTCTCCATCATGTGGGCTGGGCTGAGGTAGTAAACAAGCCCAGGGACGAGGCCTGGAGCAGCCAGCTCACACTGCAGCAGTCAGAGACGACACACAGTTCACTGAGTGATGGAGTGTGATATGAGGCAGTTGGCTGTGTAATCCTGTTTTAACTTGCTGCTGGAGACCAGACCACTGGAGGCATGCTACATCCTCACCGCAGGGCTGGCTGAAAGCAGAAGGGCCTAATGGGGTCGGTCGAGTGTTTAATTTGGGAGTGGGGCGGTGGAGAGAACAGCACTACCTCACTGAAGAGCGGTGGGTCGGTTTAGGGATGGACTGGAGCCGGTTTCACTATGAATTGCTTGGTGGTGAAATACACTTACTATAATGCAGTGCCTGTCTGATTCAGTACATGGACAATAAGCATGAGGATAATTACAAGTCAATCAATCTTAAGAATCGGGCTAAGATGGAGAACTGCAGATCTACAGCTTTTAAGTGGATGGACTGGGCACCAGGAATGCTGTCCTGTGTAATACTCATCTGGTAAAGGGATTCCTTTCTTCATACAGAATTTGTACTGAATCGACATTTTCAGAATATTTTATATTGCTGAGATATATCCGTAAGAAATGAAGATCATTTTATCTGCGATTCTAATTGAAGGACGATGATGATGAATGACAGCAGGGGCCTCCTCTCAACCATCTCCTCTCTTCTCCTCCTCCTGTCTCCAGCCTCTCCCAGAGAAGTTTGTGATGAAGGGTGTGGTGGATCGCTTCTCAGAGGAGTTTGTGGAGACCAGGATGAAGGCACTAGACAAGTTCTTGAAGAGGGTGGCGGACCACCCCGTCCTCTCCTTCAACCCCCACCTCAACGCCTTCCTAACCGCCAAGGTAAGGTCACACCTCTGAAGACACCTCCGTTGTCAAAGAGAGCCCGGAGAAAGACAGTGCAAGGCCGCTTCTTGTGAAAATGTTGTATCCTTCCCCAATCCCCTCATGTATAGTACAGTATTGGGGGAACATGTAAAGCAGTGGATGAGGTGAATTGGGACACTGGTTATGCTCCTCAGAGCCTTCTCCAGCGCTGTAACAAACTAGTTCTGGTCCATAAACGAGCCGGCACGCTTGAGCTATCCCACAAAAACCAAAGGGTTGCTGTCAGAAAATAATCATTGATTGTCTATTTACCATCAGGTCCACAAATTCTAAATGTTTAGAGTCAACCGTCTAGATTGTCTTGGCAAGCACAGCGCAAAAGTCCAAAAGTACAAGTGGTTGTGATGCCACACAGGCCTGACAGCAGCGAATTCTGATACCTACTAGAAATCAGTTTTATGGATGCATTCAAGGCTTCTAGACCCTAACAAGCCGGATGGAATCACATGATTATCATCTGTTGTTTTGTTTTCAACCACCACAGTGTCTTGCTATCGGGGGGGGGGGGGGTTTGTGTATGCGCGTGTGTGTGTGTGTGTGTGTGTGTGTGTGTGTGTGTGTGTTTTTTGTGCGTGTGTAGACATAACATGTCTTGTCCCCTTACGCCCAGGACCTCAACAAGCGACAGGGCCTGGCGCTGCTGACCAAGGTGGGGGAGTCGGTGAAGCAGGCGGCGGGGGGCTACAAGCTGCGGGCGCGGCCACCGGAGTACTGCGTGATGGGGGAGTACCTCGACACCTTCAACCAGAAGCTGGGCACCATGGACCGCATCGCCCAGAGAATCCTGAAGGAGCAGACTGGTACCAGACAGGGGGCTATCCGGGGTTAGCACTAGCTGAAGGGTAGCCAGAGGATCCTCAAGGAGCAGACCGGTACCAGACAGGGGGCTATCCGGGGTTAGCACTAGCTGGAGGGTAGCCAGAGGATCCTCAAGGAGCAGACCGGTACCAGACAGGGGGCTATCCGGGGTTAGCACTAGCTGGAGGGTAGCCAGAGGATCCTCAAGGAGCAGACCGGTACCAGACAGGGGGCTATCCGGGGTTAGCACTAGCTGGAGGGTAGCCAGAGGATCCTCAAGGAGCAGACAGGTACCAGACAGGAGGCTATCCGGGGGACAAGAACAAGAACAATCCTGGTTGATTCAGGTTGTGATTCCCTTCTCATATGGTGGCACAGTAGGCAAGAAATGATCTGTTAACACACTGAGTTATAGATACAGATAATAACAGCTCAAGTAGACCCTTATCAATGTTAAGGTACAGCTTAGTGCTTATTTGACCTAGGTCCTTATTTTTAGGTATCACTATAAGTTATCATTCTTACGATGGTTAAATTTAGGTCTGTTCAGGGAGATGGTTAAGTTAAGGTTGGTTCAGGGAGATGGTTAAGTTAAGGTCTATTCTGGGAGGTGGTTAAGATAAGGTGTGTTCAGGAAGATGGTTCAGTTAAGGTGTGTAAAGGGAGAGGGTTAAGTTAAGGTGTGTTAAGGGAGAGGGTTAAGTTAAGGTGTGTTCAGGGAGATGGTTAAGTTAAGGTTGGTTCAGGGAGATGGTTAAGTTAAGGTCTATTCTGGGAGGTGGTTAAGATAAGGTGTGTTCAGGAAGATGGTTCAGTTAAGGTGTGTAAAGGGAGAGGGTTAAGTTAAGGTGTGTTAAGGGAGAGGGTTAAGTTAAGGTGTGTTCAGGGAGATGGTTAAGTTAAGGTTGGTTCAGGGAGATGGTTAAGTTAAGGTCTATTCTGGGAAGTGGTTAAGATAAGGTGTGTTCAGGAAGATGGTTCAGTTAAGGTGTGTAAAGGGAGAGGGTTAAGTTAAGGTGTGTTAAGGGAGAGGGTTAAGTTAAGGTGTGTTCAGGGAGATGGTTAAGTTAAGGTGTTTTCAGGGAGATTGTTAAGTTAAGGTGTGTTCAGGGAGAGGTTTAAGTTATGGTGTGTTATCCTATGGGTGGTGTTGTCCCCTGGGTGGTGTTATGATTGGTGTTATCCTATGGGTGGTCTTGTCTTATGGGTGGTGTTATGGGTGGTGTTGTCCTATGGGGGGTGTTTTCCTATGCGGGGCGTTATGGGTGGTGTTGTTCTATGGGGGGTGTTTTCCTATGTGGGGTGTTATGGGTGGTGTTGTCCTATGGAGGGTGTTATGGGTGGTGTTGTCCTATGGGGGGTGTTATGGGTGGTGACCGGTCTCCTGTTTCTCAGAGTACCTGGTGGAGCTGAGGGAGTACGGCTCGGTGTACGCGGGCTGGGCGGGGTCGGAGGACGCCCTGACGCGCCCCCTGGAGGGCGTGGCCGGCTGTGTGTCCACGTGCTGCGGGGCCATGGAGGACCTGAGTGAGGGCATGAGCCAGGAGCTGCTGCCGGTCCTCAGAGAGTATGTCCTCTACATCGATTCCATGAAGGTGAGCCTCATGGGGTCCAGAACCAAACCGGTTTGGGCTGGCTGAACGGTCCTCCGACCCGTTCTGACGTATTCCTGTGAGCAGAATAGTGTCAGCCTTGCTCATCCGCTGTGTTGGTGCAATGTAACTGCACAATGTAATTTACATTTTGGCCTACTTCCTGAGCTTATGTCGTCCCCTGTAATTAAACGATAAACCCAATGTACAAAAAACGTCCTAATCCTGTTGTTGTACTTGATGGTCCAACAGTTCAGTACTGTGATCTTCTGTTGTATTACTGAACTACAACTCGTAGGAAGGCTCTACAGAAAATACATGCTAGGTTTTGTTAATCCGCAAACATAGAGTTGTCTGTTAATTGTTTAACCCTATTGTTTATTGTAAAGGCATAACTCTATTACGAAACCGCCTTGCCATCTCACAGTGAGTTGCACCATCATGGTCTTCATAACCCTGAGGGATGTGCAGTGGTTTAAAACCTTTGACCGTGTTCTGCACAGGAAGTTATGCGTGACTCACATCCTCTTCCCCATTCCTGACTCTGCACATTTCTTATGTGACTCTGATCCACACCGGAACACAAACCAAGTGCAAACACAGCCACCTTCCCACAGTGGCCTTTTACATGTTTTAGTAAAAATCTTTCTGATCACATGAATGTTTTGTTGTAACAAAACATTTATGTTCCAGAACGTGTTGAAGAAGAGGGACCAGAGCCAGGCTGAGTACGAAGGCCGGCTGGAGGCCGCCGTCATACGCAAACAGGAGGAGAAGACGCCGGTAGGACTTCACTCCTGTCAAATTGCTAGATTTGGGTTGCGGTGCACAATTCCCACCAGAAGGGGGTAGCATTTATATTCAATTTTGTTCCACGTTTCAACAAGGAAGTGAGAAAATGTCAAATCTTTTGACCCTCTAAAGGCTTCTGTCATTTTAGTTTGAGTTCTCAAGGCTGCTGTTTTTCCAGTTTTTCCTCTAAAGGCTTCTGTCTTTGTAGTTTGTCCTCCAGGCTGCTGTAGTTTGTCCTCAAGTCTGCTGTAGTTGTAGTTTGTCCTCAAGGCTGCTGTAGTAATTGGTCCTCTGAAGGCTGCTGTAGTTGTAGTTTGTCCTCAAGGCTGCTGTGGTTGTATTTTGTCCTCTGAAGACTGTTGTAGTTCTGTGTGTGTTATCTGAAGGCTGCTGTAGTTGTAGTTTGTCCTCTGACGGTGGCTGTAGTTGTAGTTTGTCCTCTGAAGGCTGCTGTAGTTGTAGTTCTGTGTGTCCTCTGAAAGCTGCTGTGGTTGTAGTTTGTCCTCTGAAGGTGGCTGTAGTTGTAGTTTGTCCTCTGAAGGCTGCTGTAGTTGTAGTTCTGTGTACCCAGGTGCCGGTGGAGGTGGAGAAGTGCCAGGACAGGGTGGAGTGTTTCAATGCGGACCTGAAGGCAGACTGGGAGCGCTGGCAGAGCAACAAGAGACAGGACTTCAGACAGCTGCTCACCAGCATGGCCGACAAGAACATTAACTACTTCGAGAAGGTACGTCTGGGCCTGAGGCTGGGGGCTCCATCCAAAGGGTCACGTTCCCCATGAAGATAGAGAGATGGAGATACTGTGTTCTGACAAAGAATACAACATGATGCTGTCTATTTATGATGTGAGATGCAAAAAAATTGTGATGTCATTAATTGATTTATACCTCCCTCCCTCCCTCCCTCCCTCCAGTGCCAGTCAGCGTGGGAGTCTCTGGTCTCTCAGTTACAGGACGACCAGGCAGAGAATACCAATGAGACAAACTGCGACTAATGCAGACGCGTATATATACACACACACACACACACACACACACACACACACACACACACACACACACACACACACACACACACACACACACACACACACACACACACACACACACACACACACACACACACAGAGACAGATACAGATTGCACACTAACACAGACACACACTCTCCGATGCCAAGGAAAAAGGACCAATCGGGCTACTTTAAGTGCTGGACTTGGCCCCTCCCCCCTTTTTCCATGTGACCTGATGTCACTGGAAGAAGAGATGACTGGTGCCTCCGCCCCCACCAACACCACGGTGATGAGGATAAAGGAACAGTGGAGGGAGGTGGAGACGCTTGTGATGTTGTGATTTTTCGGTTGTTTTCTAAGACCTTTTGTATTTTATATCTGTAGACGACTCAGTGGCCGGTGGTCCGCCTTCGTGTCTCTCCACCGCCCCGACCTCTAGATGCTCACGCTTTAGATGAGGTTGTATCTAGGCCTTTATTCCAGGGGCCTGGAAGACGGAGACTTGGATGTATTCAGTCTGAACTGCCCTTGGATGCCTGGCTCCAGGCCAGGGCAGGGGAAAGGCTCTTCTGTCTTTGGAGAGCAGAGTTTTGATACCATCACTATTCACTGCTTCCACACATGTGAACACATCCAAGGCCAATGAGAACCCATCATTCTCTCTTTAATGCGTTTGCATACTTTAGGTGAGTGGTCTTCAGTCGCCTCCGGTTCCACTGTTTGTTCTGTTTCTCCTGTTCAGCAGAATATCTGTTCTTAATTCCTCTTATTTACTCACTAATTATCTGCAGGAGCCACTAATAAAATCTACGCCCTTCATTGTGCTCCGTTTGACGATGATCCAGAACTCCAGTTGGTTGGTTGGTTGGTTTGGTTTCACTGGCTGATAGTGATGGAGTAATGCTATTGTTCAAAGAAAGAAGAGGACAGAGGCAGGACATTCCAGAGGTCTGTCCCAAGGTGTAATTCTATCTGAGAAAATGTTTGATTAAGTCTTGATCTTGATTTCATCTCAGATTAAACCGTGATTCCCCCTTCTTTATGTTCTTAAAGAATGACACAGATATTCGGTCAGAGTTAAGGGATTGTTGGAAGTTGTGGTTGTTTCCCACAGAGTTATTGTCTGTATTTTTGGTGTCCACAACCCTGTGAGTTAATAAGAACAGGTAGTGGCGTCGAAACATCTTTTAATGACCATATCTGGCTAGGTGGAGAACTGACTGGAGAAACACCGCCACCTCGCCACTCAAAGTGTACCAGTAACTCCTACAAAATATATTGACCACATTTGTAGTGCTCAAAACATTTCCCAACAATTGCCTTTTCTTATAAGCAAAAGGTTTACTAGTGGTTGACGGCAGCGGTTCCTCTATTTAACCAATGCAAACTTTGTTTGAGGGCTGCTTTGATAAAGGGGTGGGAGGATTACTCCAAGCCAATTTTGACGTCACAAGTAGGCGTGGCCACCCAGATACATGTATAGGAAGACAGCCGCCACATAGTTGGATAAATTCCCCATCACCTGGACATTACCAACTTGTACAGGCCGAATCTGGGTGGACGCTTGGATGTCACCATAGGGTATATTTAGAAATGGCTCTTAAAGATGTTAGAGTGTCTCTTTGTACACAAACTGAACAGGATGGTGTGTCCTTGCTTCAAACACCAGTGTGTGACTTTAAGCATGTGAGAAGTACGGATGTAGATACAGCCTTCTCTACGTCTACAGCAACAACGGCTGGGGTTTGGTCAGCGGTTTTGTTAATATCATTTTTATGACATGTTTTCCCACCATTATGGCCTCTTGTCCGCCCTCCTCTATCACCTTTGAACCCTGTAAACAAACGACTCTACTGGGGGACCAGTTTATTTTTTAAATTGTATTTTGTACCATAATTGTTTTGTAACTACTTTTCAAGATCTGTTGTTTCCCTGTTTTCTTTGAAAGACTCTTGACAGTTGTAATGTGTCGGGATGGATTTATAACACCATGAAGAATCCTTTCATGTTTGACATGACGAGATGTAAATATGCAGCGTTGACGTCCATTGAGTCAAGGTGTTGCCTCAGATGGAGGCTGCTTCGTTTTATTGGCCTATGAATGGAGTAACATGAGACAGCCTTCTTATTAAACCCGGATATGATGTGTGTTTCTGGAGAGGTACTGGGCCAGAGAATGTGAACCCTAGTGTTTAGGCTGAAGGGGAGGTTGACCGCCCTCTGTACTGAAGACCCCCCTGCCATTATACATCACCTTTAAAATGCACCCGGGACTTTTGGACAATGACATTTATCTGCTTTAATGCATTACGTACAGTTTATCCCCAAATATAACTTAAAATATACAAAGTGAAGAATCTATTTTTATAATGGGAACAGGTATGTTGACTGATGTGTTTACAATGAGGTGTATGTTTGCCTGGATATGGGTGTTGAGGTAACTGTATATTAATAATTATAAATTTATTAAGACACACCATTAAGAATGGTACGGACAGGTAGCCTGATTGGCAGGAGTGTGTGTGTGTCTCTCTCTTTCTCTCGCTCTTGCTCTCTCACAGACAGACAGACAGACGTGTAGTAAACACTCATCCGTGTTTATCGCATCAGTAATAAGGGTTAGGTAGGGGTTCTTATTGGGGACAGCCTACTAGCATCCAGCTCCCCTCCCTCTGTTATTCAGCTCTGGGTCATGTTCTTGGCTTCTGGCCGCTGATCCATGTCTGTCATTTCTAAATCTGTTCTAACCATCTTTTGGATGCTAAATAACATTGTCATGATTAAAAAAATTAAATAAAAAAACGCCTGTATATTGATGTCGTTTTGATGCAAATTATCTTTACCTCACATCATCATTTAGATATATTGGACCAATAATAAAAGGGATAATACTAATCCATAGCTCTGAAAAAGTTTTTCTTCTCTCTCGTGTCATGAATCTGATGGCCAAGCGGTTTTCTAAGGCAAGACTCTGATGAGGGTAAACAGCTTTCCCTGACGCTGTGGTCTGCAGGTGGGCGAATACAAGTCAGGGTTGTCATTCGGATCCAAGGAAAGGTCTTCAATCTGTTTGCTTCTTCTTGTACTTTAGTTAGCTTGTGTGCAGGGACATGGCAGTGTTCCCACTTTAAGAGCCCCATCCTGTACTCTAGCCAATTTGAGGTTTATTTTAGGATAGCGACCTATTTAACTCCATGGGAGATTCTTCTAATATGAAACGAATGAGGTTTTATGAGAAACTTAAATAGAATGATTTGTATGTCTGTCATAAGTGACATTCATCTGCCGTGAACATACAAGCCCCGCTCCTAAACACCCCAAAACCCGGTCATTCTGAAGGGGCCTTGTGATCTGCGTTTTTTTCTCTACCAAACGGTGTCCTCTTCGTATTTCCCCTTGCTTGTGACGAAGAAAGGTCCTGGTTACCACCTCCCATCCAAAATGTTCTTCCCAATGTGCAGATCTGAGATACTCCTTCAACCCATCAGTGGTTCTCTTCCTAATCTTGCGGCCAAGGATCCAAATATATAATCCTAATTGCGGCTACAAACTGGGATTCTCCATGTGTCCTTGACTGAGCCACAACCCCGGCCACGGCCCTCCAGCCAATGGCAGGTCCTTGAAGGTGATATGGGAAAGTGTGCTTACCGGCATTACCCCATTGTGATTGTCGGGCTTCAGCTGTCACGATTCCCTCACTCAGTTTATCATCATCGCCCCAACTTGAATTTGATGAAATGTAATGATCGTGCTGGGAAGGGACCCCTTTATTGGCCACTGGTGTTGCTTATACATCAAAGATACTGACTGGATGACCTGTGGGGCTCCTGTCTGTGGTGGGGGTGTTGGTAGGGCTACATAGCCTTCATCCCTACACTCCAAAGGCCCTCCAAATCGTTACCCCTCAGCTTCAGGGATTCAGCAACGGTTCCGGATCTCCTGTTGGCTCCGGCAGCACACAGACACAGTCCAACAGAAGTCTACAGTCCAACAGCTCCAAAAGTCGACACACTTGGGAGCAGTCGGTTTGTAGACTGGGACGATGGTGGAAACTGGTTACCCTGTGAAGCTACAGTATGGTTGCTCATGGTATCTTTTAAACCAACTAACTTGTAAACCACTTGATAAGTGACTCACACCTGCCACTCTGCTACACCTGCTGGACTTGTTCCAAGCAATGTTTCTATAGGTAACCTGGGAGATGACCAGAATGAGAAGGTGGTATGCTCAGATATGTTGTAAGCAAACAACACCTGTGTGTGATCCTACCGCCTCCTCTTCTTTCAGACGGAGGGTTCAGGGGTTATGTAGTGTAGAATTCATCACAGAGCGTGAATATCAAATCATCTTTCCAATCTAAACTATTTGACAAGTTCAATATGCCATGCGTCATTCAACAGTTGTTCACTTATAGTTGTGTTGATTTACACCATTATCGGCATACAGTCACACCAATCAAACAAAACAAGACACAAAGAGTTAAGTTAACAGCCAGGTCGACCATTGCCCGTATTCACAAAGAATCTTAGGGCTAAAAGTAACTCATAAGTGGCAGATTTAGGAGAAACTCCTAAAAATAATTCATGTGTCAGTCTTACATTTAGGACTCCTAATTTATTCGACTAAGAGCAATTTACAAAGCATTTTAGGCCTAAAAGTAGCACCTAAGTCTAGGAGAACTTAGAAGTCCTCAAGAGGATTCCTAACTCAGTAAGAACTATTCACAAAGAATCTGAAAATGGCTGCAGCGAGAAAAGTTTTGGAGACAATGGAGTACTGCAAATTGATAAAGATATAGGCATAAATAGATATAGGCTAAATTGTGAGGGTATCAAACTTGTGGTTAAATTAGTGCGGGATGACGTCCCCAACAAACAGGAATAACCTGATCAGTCCGGAGATAAAATGTTTGGCAACACTTAGATATTTAGCTAGAAGGAAAATGTAACTTTGCAATACAGACGATTTAGGAATATCACACCCATCAGTGATGGTTAAAACACACGTGGGCATTTGAACAGAAAGAAACACTTGGTCATACTTACACACTTTACCACAGCATTGGCCTACTGAATGCCACAGATACATTTTAAAGGGGACATATCATACCACCAGGTGTGAGTGTGATTAGCCATTACAAGCCGTTTTCAAAATGTGCAGCATTGTGACATCACAGGTGGGCGTGTCCATCTAGATGTGTGACGGATAGATGGACACGCCAACCTGTGATGTCAAAATGCTGCACATTTTCAAACCTACTTGTAATGGCTAATCACACTCACACCTGGTGGTATGATATGTCCCCTTTAAGCATTGGACTGAATGCCACATAAACATATAGATATGTCTTTGCACGTTTGCAACGTTTACATTTCAAGGAAAAGTATATGGCTCTACTGGTGTTGCTTAGGCCAATAGCCTTTTGAGGCAGTGTTGTTTCTGAATATTAATTTTAAGGGCCAATATTGCTTACTATCATATTAGTCACCATGTCTGTGGACCAGAGGCGAAGCTAGACCTTTTTTGGGTGGGCTCAAGCCCACCCAAAACCTGCCTTAGCCCGTCCTATCGTTTCGTCCTCAAATCGAATATTCTACCGTTTTTTTTTTACACAAGCAACGAGAGGATGGATGCTGTACAGTACACTAATGAACATGCTCAAATGGGCTAGTGAAATCGAGCGCAACATTCCTGCAGGAAACTCTCACCTCTGATTGGTGGGTGGGCGTCTCCTGTTTGACAAATCCGAAATGCAGCTCGAGCGCACATAACATAGTTTCTGCTGTTTCGTCCGTCATAACATGACCAGGTAATAATTCATTTTAAAACCTTGACATAATCTGTTAGATATCTATTAAATGACAGTTGACCGCAAGGCGATTCTATCTATGCCTCTTCTTGAATTGCTTCATGCTTTAGTCGGGCTTGTAATGGTCCGTACTCCGTAGCATGATAAGCTAAAGCATGATAAGCTAACACACCGGCGCCGAAGCGCTGCGGTGCGCAGTTTGCACGTCAAATGCCGCCCCTAGCATCAATAGGAAGCGTCGCGCTCCAGCACCGTTGTGATTATGTTTTGAAAGAAGCAGATCACATAGTCGGTATTGGCTACCATAACGTTGTACCAGTTGTTTTATGACTACATATATAGCCCTGATGCCCATGATCATCTGTTTGTGCTTACAATGATAGTCATTTTAATTCATAGTTTCTTTATGCACATTTCTGCTTTCCATAGATGGACATACGTTATTTTTTTAAAAGAAGTCAGCCAGGTGAGATAATATAAATCTAGCAACAAATAATGTGTTAGCCTTTATTTCTTTGTTGTTAGTTGTTATACTGTATTACTTTGTATTTTTTGCTGACAGCACGAAGAAGGGGAGATGAGGAGAGGGAGAAAAAAAGAGAGCAAGATGAAACAGGTGATAACATGATCAGGTAGTCAAGAAGACCATAATAAGCATATTTTTGACCACATTTATTGCATTTGCCCATATTTATCTACTCAATCTTTACAAACTGCTCTGTCCCACTGCACATGGACAGGTTATAGTGTAGGCCTACTTTATTTACCTCAGACATTTGCCCCTCGGCTTGTTTGCTTTATTTATTATTTTGAAAGTTTATAACTACTTCCTTACTAAACGTTTGAATGTATGTAAAGAGCGAGATAGGAGCATGGAGAGAGTGCGAATGCAAAGAGGGCAAGAGCAGGATGGAGAGATGGGGGACACACTGAGGGTGCGAGACCTGGAAGAAGCAGGTGAGAAAAAGGCATTGATTGTTATAGGGGCAAACAACCTCACTAACTATATAAAGAAAGCACATTATGTCTAAACTTCATTTCATGGATGACTGTCTTTAAATATTTATGTTTATGTTACTAAGGAGAAAGAGAAGAGCAAGGAGAGTGTTTGGAAGGTGAGCAGCAGACCAGAGAGGTGCATGAAAAAGCACAAATAAAGGAGAAAGTGGAAGCAACAGTGTCTGCAGATATGGCTTGTAATCTAGGTGATAAGGACACTGGTCCTAAACAACTGAAGCTGCCTCAGTACCCACAAGATCAGTTTGGAATACAAAAGAGAGCCTTTCAGTCTAACTGGTTCCAGAGTTTTACTTGGCTAGAATATTCATTGAGAAGAAATGCTGCATTCTGTTTTGCTTGTAGGGTGTTCGGCAAGAGATTAAAAAAGGAGGAATTTGTGAATGGTGGGATCAAAAATTGGAAACATGCACTGAGCATGTTTCAGAAACATGAAACCAAACAATGCCACAAAGACAGTGTACTCTGCTGGCATAGCTATAAAGCAAGTAAATCAACAGGCAGTGTTCTACAGCAAATAGAGTCTGCAAGTTCCAGTGAGATAACTGAGAGAAGGGAATACTTGAAACGTATTGTGGAAGTGACACGTATGCTGGGGAAACAGGGTTGTAAGAGCCAATTTTAGTTTATTTTCAATTTGTAAAGGTGTGTTATTTTTAGTGCTATATCTATAAGTAAGGAAACGTTTTGAATAATACTTAATATGTTTTAGTTTTGCGTTCAGTCAGTTTGCGTTGTCTATTGTTGTTTTACGACCGATTAATGCCGTAACTTGTGGTTCTGCGCATGACTGTTAGAGTAATGTTTCTATGTTGGTTTTTGGAGAACGGAGAAGTTGGTAGGTGTGGATCGAAATAAGTTTTTGATCGTCGTCGTCTTCGTCGTCGTCGTCGTCTTCGTCGTCGTGTTTCCATGGCATGTTCTATTGGATGAACATGTAAAAGAAAAAGGGATCATAACTTTGAACATCTATTCGGTATTGGACCGAAGAACATGTAAACTTGGATTACCTGATGTTTTTTTTTTTTTTTTTTTGGATAAATAAACCCCGCACAAGTTATCCTGCTTCCTCGTGAGTTCTATGGGTTCTTTTGGAATAAGATTGGATACGACACATGCGTCAAAGCATCGAATTACAACAACCTACAAACTATATGGCCTTTATGGTTAGTCGGCCACAACATTAAGTCAAAAACTTTCGAAATGGACAGATGGTGTTTGGATAACGAGCCCGAGGGATCAGGCTAATTTCTGGAGCCGTTGGATAGCGCGCCTGACTACTTTGGATTGCCGACAGTGATCAAAGAAGAAATAAGGAATATAAAGCGCTAAATTGACAGTGGATACATTGTTACCTTTTATGGCTGGACGTTGGCTGTTTCACGTTAGTTTCTGATTCCAGTATCCTTAAAAGAGCAACTGCCGTGAGCTGATTGGGGCTGGCTACGTCATGGCTGAGCCAGCCGACGGTGAAGCGGTTGCAAATGGTGCAGTTGCGGATGATGACCAAAAGAGGGCGGTCGAAGACACAGAAAAAACTGTGAGTGGAAAGTTGCATGACTGTATTAATGCAAGAAGAGGAAGATTAAGGCAACTTACTGGAAGGTCTAACAGAGTTGAAGAGTTAATGGAAAATGGCCTTAACTTGGAGGAAGTTAAAGACAGGATGGAATATTTCAAAACACTTTTTGAGGATTTCAAGAAATGTAACACCGCAGTTCTGCTTCATCTTAATGAGGATGAAAAGAGTGTCGATCAGGATGATTGGTACGAACCTAAAGCAGATAAATTTGAGAGCTTTATCCAAGCAGCTGATGTGTGGATTAAGGATGTTGAACTTACTCAAGCATGTGAAGTTGGAGTTGCTCATATGGACAGTGTTTCTATTGTGACACGTTCCAGTATTTCCAAGTCTGGCAGTGGACGTTCCAATGCGTCATCAGCGTCTTCTGCATGCTTAAAGGAAGAAGCTAAGCGCGCAGCTCTGGAAGCCAAGGCGGCTGGGCTTAAGCAAAAACAAGCGTAAGAATTAAAGGAGGCTCAGCTCAAAGCAGAGCAGGAGGAGTTGAAAATTAAAACGGCTTTGGCTATGTCTAAGGCTAAAATCAAGATTTACGAAGAATATGACGCCCAGGAAAATGGTGATATCACATACGAGTATGCTGATGATGCCAACACGCCACGCACTCCTGCAGAGTAACAAGCAGAAAATAGTTCCCCAGCCAAAACATTGGATGTAAAGCTGCCAGTCAAGTCCTATGCGTTCGCTGGAGCTAGACCAAAGTTGCTAAAGGCGGACAGTACTTACCAATCAGCCAGCGGGTTTCCGCAGCAACAAGGTAGCGCTGCAAATGACATCTGCAACGTCATGAAGCAGCAGAACGATATCACAGAGCTGCTTGTAAAAAGTCAGCAGTTGGCTCGTCTGCCACAGCGGGATGTTCCTGTGTTCAGTGGCGACCCACTTGACTTCAGATCCTTTCTGAAAGCGTTCCAGCACACAGTGGACTCAAGATCTGACAACAGTGCAGATAAGTTGTACTTTTTAGAGCAATATACAAAAGGTGAGCCACAAGACCTCGTAAAGGGCTGTCAGCACATGCCTGCTGACCATGGTTACCAGCAAGCCATGGACCTGTTGGAGGATCGCTATGGCAACCCACTGAAAATCGCCACTGCGCTATTGGAAAAGGTGTTTAAGTGGCCGCAAATAAAGTCAGAGGATGCAAAGGCACTCAACAACTTTTCAGTTTTCCTTCTGAGTTGCCGTCACGCCTTGCAGGATGTGGATTATATGGACGAGCTTGATAACCCCACCAACATGAGAGTTATCGTCTCTAAGTTGCCCTACAAGTACAGAGAAAAGTGGAGGTCGCAAGCCTTTGAAATTCAGGAAAGGAGTCGGCGGAGAGTGAGATTCAATGACCTCGTTGCCTTTGTAGACAAGCAGGCTAAGATCGCCACAGACCCTCTCTTTGGAGATTTACAAGGCGCCTCAACTGAAAAGAAAGAACAAACAAAGTTTCTGGAGGGAAGAAGGCAAGAAAGGCTAAAAGGAAGCAGCTTTGCTACTAATGTAGCTGCATCAAAACGGGGCGAAAACGACCATTCAAAAGGGAATGCAATTGGAACACCAATCTATGCTGCTCTCAATAAGCCATGTTTGTTCTGCAAAAAGAATCATACACTAGTGGAGTGCCATGGTATTGCAGAAAAACCACATAAGGAAAAGCTGGATTTCATCAAGAAGGCTGGTCTCTGCCTTGGATGCCTAGTTAAAGGGCATGTAAGTAAGGACTTTAAAAGGAGAATGACATGTCAGGTATGTTCACAAAAACATCCGAGCATGCTGCACATTCAAAGAAAGGAAGCTGTTTCCCAACAGGCAGGTGCAGAAAGTCAGGAGGAGGCTTTTTCAGAACAAACAGTAGTTTCAAGCACACTTGTAAGTCTAAATCAGAAGAAAATTGCCTGTGATGAGGCCGGAGACAAGTGTGTTCTTGCTATTCTTCCAGTCTATGTCAAGGCAAAGAGAGGTAGCAAAGTTGTGCAAACGTATGCATTTGTTGACCCTGGGAGCTCTGCTACGTTTTGCACGGATTCCTTGGCAAGGCAGCTGAATCTTCAGGGAAAGAGTACTGAGCTCGTCTTAACTACAATGAGTTCAACTAAACATGTAAAAAGTTGCCTTCTCAGAGACTTGGAGGTCAGTGGACTTCAGGAAGATAACTTCATCGACTTGCCAAAGGTTTTCACCCAAAAAGGCATCCCGGTAACAAAGGAGCATATTCCGTCACAGGAGGACGTGGGAAAGTGGCCATATCTTCAGGGAGTGAAGTTGCCGTGCATTGATGCTGAAATAGGGCTTCTTATAGGTAATAATGTTCATGAAGCCTTTGAGCCATGGAATGTTATTCACAGCCAAGACAGCGGCCCATATGCTGTGAAAACTGTTCTTGGTTGGACCGTTAATGGCCCGCTTAGAGAACACAGAGACAGTGAGTTAGACGACAGTGAACAGCACCCAGTCACAGTCAACAGGATTTCCCTAGAGTCAGTTGAAGAACAACTCATCCAGCAATACAATGCAGATTTTCCTGAGCGTAGTTGCAATGACACTCTGGAAATGTCACAAGACGACAAGCGGTTTATCGGCTCTGTATCCGGGTCAGTATGTCATACAGATGGGCATTATTACATCAACCTCTCCACGAAAAAACCTGTGATCAATGTTCCAATTAACAGAAGTGCCGCAGTGCAGCGTGCGCTGAATCTCAGGAGGAAGCTCAGCAAAAGCAGTGGATTTCACCAAGAATACACAAGCTGTATAGGTGACATGCTGAAAAAGGGGTACGCAGTCAAGGTACCAGAAGTTCAGCTGACCCGACAGGACGGAAGAGTGTGGTACATCCCGCACCATGGGGTGTACCACCCACAGAAGAAGAAGCTGCGTGTGGTCTTCGACTGCGCTGCTAGCTTTCAGGGGACGTCACTAAACAAAGAGCTGCTTCAGGGTCCGGACCTGACTAACTCCCTCATTGGAGTGCTGGCACGCTTCCGACAGGATTATGTCGCTATGATGGCTGATGTGGAAGCCATGTATCACCAAGTGAGAGTTCCAGAAGAAGACACAGACCTTCTGCGCTTTTTGTGGTGGCCGGAAGGGGATCTGGAGCAGGAGATGGAAGAGTACAAAATGGTTGTCCACCTCTTCGGTGCCACTTCTTCTGCTAGCTGTGCCAACTTCGCTTTAAGAAGAACTGCGGAGGAGAACAGGTCTGGGGCCTCATCCGAAGCAGTGGCCACTGTTCTCAAGAATTTCTACGTCGATGATTGCTTGAGGTCAGTCAGTCACCACGCTGATGCCGTCGCACTGTATAATGACCTCACAACCTTGTGCGCCTCAGGAGGGTTTCACCTGACAAAGTGGACAAGCAATAGCCGCACCTTTTTGATGGAGATTCCAGAGAGGGAGAGGGCCAAGGAGGTAAAAGACCTAGATCTGACTAAAGACGTGCTTCCTGTCGAAAGAGCGCTAGGCGTGCTCTGGTGTATTGAGTCTGACTGTTTCAAGGTCAGAGTTAACATAGGCAGGAAGGCAAATACAAGAAGAGGAGTTTTGTCGGTCGTAAGCTCCATATACGACCCGCTAGGGCTCCTTGCTCCAGTTGTGCTTCCAGCCAAGATCTTTCTCCAGCAGCTGTGCAAAGGAAAGCTTACATGGGACGAGGAAATGCCCGACCACCTTGCACTCTACTGGAACGCTTGGATTAATGAACTGTCTCAGCTTTCCACCTTTCAAGTAAGGAGATGCATTAAACCTGAGACATTTGGACCTATCGTTACTGCACAGCTGCATCATTTCTCGGATGCAAGCGAGACTGGCTATGGAACAGTGGCATTTCTGAAACTGACAAATGGTGAGGGACATGTGCATTGTGCCTTCATGATGGGCAAGGCGCGGGTGGCTCCACTAAAGCAAACCACCATTCCACGCATGGAGCTAACTGCTGCTGTGGTAGCTGTCAACATGGACAAAATATTAAAGAAGGAGCTCCAGCTGGAGTTACAGGACTCAGTGTTCTGGACCGACAGCACCGCTGTGCTGAAATACATAGCAAATGAGTCACTGCGTCTTAAAACCTTTGTTGCCAACAGAGGGGCAACTACAGCGGACCAATGGCGGTACATCAGCACCGCAGAGAACCCAGCTGACTGTGCCTCCCGTGGGCTATCTGCAAAGCAGTTCATGGCCAAGCAGAGCTGGATTGAAGGGCCAGTCTTAAAGGTTCCAGACGTTCAATGTTCAGAAACGCTCGACTTGGAGAAGCTTTCTGAGGATGATGATGAGGTGAGGAAGGCTGTCATCGTGCACCGCACTGCGGTAACCGAAGGCTCTGATACTTTGGACAGGTTAATGAACCACTATTCTAGCTGGCATCGTTTAAAAGGAGCTATAGCATGGATGCTCCGACTCAGAAAAAATCTGCTGCTTTTGAGCAAAAAGCGTCAAGAGTTGGAGGTTGCAGTTTCCCAGGATGATACTGGCTCAAGCAAACAAGTGGATAATAAGAAAAGCAAGATGCAACAGTATAAGTTGTCATTGAACAAAGGGCCACTTACAGTGGAGAACTTGAACAAAGCAGAATTGGAGATCATCAGTTACTGCCAACGCCGCAGGTTCAAGACAGAAATCTCAGTACTGGAACAAAAGAAAGGGCTAGTGAAAGGGAACAGCCCAATCCGTAAGCTGGACCCAGTGCTACAAAATGGCATTCTGAGAGTCGGGGGTCGCCTCAGTAAGTCAGCGATGCCTGAGGAATCAAAACATCCCATTATCATGCCAAATGACGTGCATCCCACAATGCTGCTCCTGCGGGACATACATGAGAAGATTGGACATGCTGGGAGAAACTTTATGCTTTCTCGCCTACGCCAGAAATTCTGGGTCCCGGCAGCTAACTCAGCAGTGAGAAAACTCATATCCAGGTGTGTCACATGCAGAAGATTGCAAGCAAAGGCTCTTGGGCAAAAAATGGCAGACTTACCACCAGATAGACTGCTAGCAGACAAACCACCTTTCACCAATGTAGGCGTGGACTATTTCGGGCCTATGGAAGTCAAAAGAGGTCGTAGTATCGTTAAAAGATACGGCGTGCTGTTTACCTGTTTGACAACCCGTGCCGTGCACCTTGAGGTCTCTCACACACTAGACACGGACTCCTGCCTCAACGCTCTCCGTCGCTTCTTGTGCAGGAGAGGTCAAGTTTCAATCATGAGGTCGGACAACGGCACCAACCAAGTCAGTGCAGACAAAGTTTTGCGGGCAGCTATGAAGCATTGGAATCAAGCCAAAATACAAGATGCTTTGGCACAAAAGGTTATCCAGTGGATTTTCAACGCGCCTGCCGGTCCACACTTCGGAGGAGTATGGGAAAGGCAAGTAAGATCTGTAAAAAAAATCATAAAGTCAGTGTTGCACGAGCAAACAATAGATGATGAATGCCTACAGACACTGCTATGCGAGGTCGAGAGCATACTTAATGACAGGCCACTGACTACATCCTCGGGAGATCTAAATGATCTGGAAGCGCTGACACCAAATCATCTGCTGTTACTAAAGAAACAGCCCTTGCTTCCCCCAGGACTTTTTAGCAAAGATGACAACTATTCTAGACGCAGATGGAGGCAGACTCAGTATCTTGCTGATCTGTTTTGGAAGAGGTGGGTGCGCGAGTACCTGCCCAGCATACAGGAACGCCAAAAATGGTTTAAAGTCAAACAAAATCTTGTGCCAGGAGACATAGTGATGATCCTGGATGAAAACGCACCCCGGAGCTCTTGGCTTCTGGGAAGAGTGGTGCAAACCACATCAGACGCTAAAGGGCTTGTTCGTCGGGTGTGGGTCAAAACCAAGTCCAGTACATTGGAAAGGCCTGTGGATAAGCTTTGCCTTATATGTGAAACGGACAATTGATTGTTTAGGGAGTTAGGCATATTTCTGCCTCATATGCAAATGTGAAATTATGCAAGGAGAATGGTGTATCACATATCACTGCGTTTGTGTAATTTTGAATTTTTCAATTTGTAAAATGGCTCTTGTTGTTTATGTTGCATTTTGTATAATTATAAGTCCTCTTGCCTTATAATTAGGGGCCGGAAATGTAAGAGCCAATTTTAGTTTATTTTCAATTTGTAAAGGTGTGTTATTTTTAGTGCTATATCTATAAGTAAGGAAACGTTTTGAATAATACTTAATATGTTTTAGTTTCGCGTTTAGTCAGTTTGCGTTGTCTATTGTTGTTTTACGACCGATTAATGCCGTAACTTGTGGTTCTGCGCATGACTGTTAGAGTAATGTTTCTATGTTGGTTTTTGGAGAACGGAGAAGTTGGTAGGTGTGGATCGAAATAAGTTTTTGATCGCCGTCGTCGTCGTCGTCGTGTTTCCATGGCATGTTCTATTGGATGAACATGTAAAAGAAAAAGGGATCATAACTTTGAACATCTATTCGGTATTGGACTGAAGAACATGTAAACTTGGATTACCTGATGTTTTTTTTTTTTTTTTTTTTGGATAAATAAACCCCGCACAAGTTATCCTGCTTCCTCGTGAGTTCTATGGGTTCTTTTGGAATAAGATTGGATGCGACCAGTGGTTAAATTGGGATTTTATATGTGGGGGGGCTCTGATCCAGAGGGGCCGCCGCTCCCCATACGCAGAGTACGCAGAGCCAAAATTAAGGTTGCAAAAAAAAAATCCATGATAGTCGTTATATTAGTACATTAAAGAAATTAGCATTTTTTTATATGTTGCTTAATATGTACACTGTAGATTTTGAGTGTGTTTGATGAGGTCACATTAAGAGCTGATTTTATTTTCACAAAAACAAACAACAAAAACAATATGTCTTTAAGGTACATTGACATGGATGAAAACAAACATTTGAACAAATAATGGGCAATGGTAATCCCTTTGTTACTACATTTTCTATTTACACTGCATCATGTGCATCTAATTCATCACCTCCCATATGGTCTGATATGGAGATACCACATCATTACTTTCCCTTTTCCTACAGGCCAAGTGATCAGCTGACCTTCTGGTTGCCACCCACTTTCTGACAAACCTGGTAGGCTTCCAAGATTTGAGAGGAGGGCCAACCAGCTTAATGAACATCAAAGCCGACACATTCTCCACATTCAATCTGGATCTCAATGGAGTCACAACATTATTCATCTCTGAAAACCCCCTCTCACACTCTGCACTGCTGACAGAAATGGTATTAACGGAATGTCTAAGTGTGAGAAGGGCCTTTTGCATTGTGTCTGGTTTGTTTTTGTACTCACGGTAAGCTTGTTTCACTCCAGTGAAACCAACTTTTACCTGGTCACAGAGTTCCCTCAACTCACTTTCCCCATACATCACAGGTAGAGGGCTCGGCCATGTTTCGGGATTCAAGATGTTAATCTTGGTGAAGAGAGACTCCTCTTCACTCCTCACCATTCTTTCCTTCATGCTCTGGCATAAGGCCTCATAAAACTTGGTTGGGTTGATGACCTTCTGCCCTCTATCACCATGAAGTGCTATGCCATTGAAAGACCCTTGCTGCACTGCCTCACATGCCTTTCTATAGAAGGGGCCATTTTCTGGATCCTCACTCATGGCGGTAAACACATCAGTCTGTCTTTTAATGAGGTTCACTGCTTGAGACAGTCTAATGTCTCTGGCCTGCAGGGCCTCAGACAGGTCTTTGAGTTCCTCCAGTGCATCCATCATTAGTCCCAGGTTCCTCAGAAATGCATCCGAACTCAATTTAACAGCTAGGCCCGAATACATAGATCTCTCACTTGATGTTCTGTTAACATCTTGACCTGCAGCTGTGAGATGACTGTGGAGTGCAGCATACATCATCCAAATGGCTTTCACTGTTCGGAAAGATGAAGCCACCCACCTTACCCCTAAGACTCTACCGATTCTCCTAAGACACACACCAACCTCAGAAGCTGCAGCATCAAGTTCTCTAAGGTTCTTGGGTGACTGATGGTATAGGCAGTACAACTTGTCAAGGAAAGCTGTAAAGTGGTTGGTCTCAGTGCATGTCTTCACAGCATCTGACACGGACAACTCCAACCTGTGGTTCAGACAGTGCCAACCAATGAGACCTGGGAACTTAGTTTTAAGTTGTGTGTACACTCCATTCTTTTTCCCCACCATTACGGCAGCTCCATCAGAGCAGAAACCCACCAGACATTCTTTTAGAAAATCCTCATGAAGACCATGTTTTAAGAGGCATTTGAGTAATTCACCAGTGATTCCATCTGCTGTTGTACTTTCTAATTCAAGCAAATCTAAGAAGAACGTAAGAGGCTCAGAATCATGGACAGATGTTCTGAGGTACACAATGAGACACGATTTCTTACTGAATGAGGTGCTTTCATCCACAATAACTGTGAGCTTTGGCTGAGTCTGTTTAATACTATTCAGTAATGCCTGTCTCATCTCTACAGATATGAAATGCACTATGTCTGCACATGTGACATTGGAATGGAGTACACGGCCAACATTTGCACCATTCATCCTCTGTAGCTCTACTAGGTTAGGATGATCAGAGTAAGGCCTGTTGCCCTTTGCCAGGTAGTACGCTGTTCTAAAGACATTGTGAGTTGATGCTAAAATTTCACCTTGTGTTTTCAAAAAACTTGACTCAAGAGCTTGCTCACCTTGTTTTTTCAGTATATCTTCTGCAATTTTGTGACTTTGGGAGGCACTATGTTCATTTATTTTTTTTCTTAAAGATTTAATTTGCTTCTCTGTACTACTGCCATATGGACCTACTCTGCAGTCTTGCCATTCACTGGAAAATGTGTATCTGAGTTTACCTGTTCTCTCTGCCCCAAGTGATGATGCCGCACTGCATGTTTCACATCCCAATTTTTTATTTTTTGCCACAAGAAATGGGTAGGTTTTTTTAAAATAATCATATTGCTGTCTCTTCCAGCAGTCAGGGAAGTTGTCAGTTGCACCTACATGCTCATCTGCACCTGTCCCTCCCGGTCCATCCTCAGCTCCTCTGCCCTGTCCATCCTCAGCTCCTCTGCCCGGTCCATCCTCAGCTCCTCTGCCCTGTCCCGCCTCACCTCCTCTGCCCTCAGTGTCCTCATTTCTGCCCTGTCCATCCTCAGCTCCTCTGCCCTGTCCATCCTCAGCTCCTCTGCCCGGTCCATCCTCAGCTCCTCTGCCCTGTCCAGCCTCATCTCCTCTGCCCTCAGCTCCATCCTCATCCCTGTTCTGTTCAACTCTGCATTTTTAGTTTAGTGGAGGAAGAGACAGCACTTAAGACATGACAGACACACTATCAGGATGAAAAGATCTAGCAACAAATCACAGCTTGGTTACAGTGACTTCTGCACACAGGCCTAGCTTAATTATTTCAAAATTATGTCTTGGATAGCAGCTGCCCACCTTTTGAAGAAATCTGTAAGCTTCCTCCTTTTTGTTCCACTCATGTTTACCTTTTATCTCTGAAATGTTCACTTGTTGACTTTCACCCTAAGTTAAGAAGTAGATAGAATGTCTTTTAAAATGGTTCATATTATATAATGATGTAATCAAACGTTCTTTAAATAAAACACTTTTGAATGAATGAATGAATGAAGCTATCTTTTTCTTAAAGGCTAGCCGATAGGCTACGTCACCATCATGTTTGGTGGCTTTTAAATCTAACCTGCTGTGTAGCCTATATGCAAACATTAAATCACAGGACCTACTGTACTCACAAATAAATAGCCTAGGCAATGCACTGCAATTCATAGATACAAATAAGTTTGAAATTCATCCAGCTAGGAATGAGAAATGTGATTCGGAGATCGCATAGACTACTTGCTAAATCATTTAGAATTAGCAGCATTGTTCTTTTTAACTAGCGCTTGCCATTTGACATACCAGTAGCAGGCTATCCCTGCATGTCAGCCTGCCACACACATAAAGATTTTATAAATCTCAACCGATTTTTTATCTGTGAGAGACCCCACACATGAAGATAAAAAATCTGTGATTTAACAGTTTTGATCGTATTGTGTGTGGTGTCCTGCGATATTCCAAACACAGCACACCACACACATTAGGATTTGTCCCGATTGTCGGCTTCCCCCCCACACAAGACGATTTGACACCACAACGTTCTCCGCCGACAATCGTAAATATTGAACATGTTTAATACTTACGATTATCGGCGCCGACTGATTTCGGAGCCGATTGTCGGCCGAATTTCACTCTTAACACATCACACACTACAAGAGAATCTTATAAAATAATCTTAAGAGTTTAAGATAATCGGGCGATGTCTGTCCGTGGTCGGAAGGGGGAAAATCGGGGCAAAATCAGCCCGATTATCTTTATGTGTGTGGCAGGCATAAGGTTAATTTTTCCTGCTTAATGAAAATGCAAGCCCATATCTAATGATATTAGCCTATTGGTTTAATTTCGTTTCTCTTACCTCGCCATTCACCTGTCTACTACGATAATTATGTCTGATGATGACCGTTAGAATGATTTGACGTTGTGTTGTCTGATCTGGGGGGAGGAGGAGCTGCTGCGCAAGTTTCGTGCGCGATATGCCTACTTCTCAAACTTGCTCCAGATGTCTAGGCCAGCCTATCCCTACTCCATTATTTAGAATTGTGTTTTAAAACAACATAGATTTGCAATGGAAAAGTTGTAAATGAGTAGGACAACATTGCTCGTGATGGACTAGGCAGACTGCCAAAATCGGCTGGAGCTGATCTGCTGCGCAGAACTCCAGACCCGGCCGCTTATGTGCCGGGGCTCCGCCCCGGACAGCCCCGGCCCAATTTAACCTCTGGATGCGACACACGCGTCAAAGCATCGAATTACAACAACCTACAAACTATATGGCCTTTATGGTTAGTCGGCCACAACAAGGGTATTCCATTTAGGGGTCACGATGAATCACCTGAGAGCAATAAGAGAGGGAGTTTCTTGGAGTGCATGGACCTCCTGAAAAAGTTTGACCCTTTCTTGCAAAGCTACACGCCTCCAGCAAACACAACCTATCTTTCATCTGACACTCAGAATCAAATGATACAGTGTTGTTCACAAGAGGTTAAAGCAACTATTGTTCGAGAGATGAGGAAATCAAAGATGTATGCCATCATGGCCGATGAGGCCAGGGACGGAAAAACAGAACAACTGTCACTCTGTGTGAGATATGTTGCAGATGGTGCTCTAAGGGAAAGGCTCCTATCCCTTACAGACTTAAAATATTTTGATGCTGCGTCAATATGCATTGCAATTGAGAATCAATTATTAGTGAATAATATTGATGACTTGAGATGTGTGGCACAGACTTATGATGGAGCAGCTGTCATGAGTGGGGCACTTGGGGGCGTACAAGCCCATTTTCGAAAGAAGCACCCTGAAGCCATGTATGTGCATTGTTATGCACATGAATTAAATCTCGTCTTATGTCACAAGTGCAGAGCAGTTTCTGAGGCCAAAGATTTTTTTGACATGCTGGAAAATGTCTACACTTTTTTCAATTCTTCTCTTGTGAACCACCACATTTTTGAAGAAACTCAAAAAAATCTAGGGTTGCAGCGAACTGAACTTGTCCAGTTATCCAACACACGCTGGGCATGTCAACTGCGTTCCGTGAACGCAGTACTTGCCAACTTCCCTGCCATCATTGACTGCCTCTCCACTATTAACACACCCCTTGCTATTGGAGTGAAGGCAAAACTCTGTAAATTCTCTTCAATCTATTTGCTGTTTGTTTTCCAGTCTCTCCTCTCAGTTACAGAAGGTTTGCATAGATACCTGCAGAAGGAGACCATTGATCTTGCCCAAGCAGTGGCCTACAAAAATGCAGTGACTGATTCTCTTAAGGAGAAACGCAGCGATGCCACTGCTGCTGATCTGCATGCTCAGGCTATGGCCCTATGTCTGGCCAATGACATATCAGTGCCAGAGCCATCCTCTTTCCAGAAGAGGAAGGCAAAACGGATGGAAGACTTTGTTGTCGAGTCTTCTCGTGGGGCAGGTAGTGAGGTTAGTCATTCCTCAAGGTTAGAAGACCTAAAACAAAAATTATTCTTTCCTTGTTTAGATAGAATGATTTCAGAAATTGATAAAAGGTTTTCTGATGTGAATGAAGAATTGCTGGAAGGAATTATGGCGTGCTGTCCAACGTCTAACAAATTCCTTTCTGAGCCATATTTGACAGCACTGGCGCTGACAGCACTTCACTATCGCATTGACCTTAAGTCAGAAGAGGTGGTGATAGCCAGAAATCTTTTGAGGCGCAGAAGAGAGGGTGGTGGTGATGTTGGGAACATGCTTGCAGTATATAACCTGCTAGATGCAGAAATGTTCCCCTCTCTCAAGGCAACTATTCAGGCTGCAATAACCATACCAGTCAGCAGCTGCAGTTGCGAAAGGTCCTTCAGTGCTTTAAGACGTCTCCATAACTGGCTCAGAAGGACCACCTAGCAGTGATGTCTGTTGAGAGTGATGTTCTGGAGAAAATAGATCCTGAACGAGTGATTGATAGATTTACCTCCTTGAAAGTGAGGCGACATAGTTTAGTGCTACCAAAATAGTGGTCTGTCTCCAATAGTATTAGTCTAGTACAGGTTGTACTTGTTGATTTTTTTGTTGTATTTTTGTATGTTGATACAATATTCCAATATTAATTAAACAATATTTTTTTGAAATTCGCATTTTAGTTTTGTCTTCAATTTTTTTTATCCATTTTCCATATATACCATATATAGTGTACTTTGAAAACCAATGTGTTTCAGTAACTGTGTAAATACAAAGAAAATGGGCAAATATGGTCATTTCTGAGATTCTGTCGACCAATCAACGGACGTCGTTTTAGCTCGTTTTAGAAAGAAATTGAATATACCTCAAATTTGTTATTACAGTATTACCCTCCCTTCATCCAAACAGTCTTTTTTTCTTTCATCACTTTAGTGGCTCGGAACTGCATTATTTAGCTCACACTGCCATATATTGGCTTAGACATGCAACAGCATAATAACTAAAAAAATAATGGTCACAGAATCTTGGACAGGACAAAAGAAAAATCATGGATAATATAATACTACATTTACAACAGTGTTGTCTATAACTCAGATAAAAAGATTAAGTTATAAACAATTTATTTAGAGACTAGCCATCATGTGTTTGATCCTTTCCTCTGGGATGAAATACTTATTTGTATTATGAGTTTAACTGAGGTTAAATTGTTACAAAACGTCTGTGCTTTTCTGACAATAAACAGGCAGACTGTTCAAAAATATACAATGTGTTGGATTGATAGATAAATAGATTTATCCCCCACCAGATTCAATTTAGGATCTCAGGAAATCACATCTACGATATTCAAAATCCAAAATCCTTTATATACTTCAAATACCTGTGGCTTCCTTGGGGCTGAGCCCACCCAAAAGTCAGAACCTAGAATCGCCCCTGCTGTGGACACATTTGTATGCAGTCACATGTTCATATAGCCGCCCCCCCCCCCCCCCCTGCCGTCAAAATCAAACAAGTGATTTATCCTTAGTATGAGTAGGTCTCAGTGGCTTTCTGAATTACTTTTAAGAAAAACTTCAAGTAAAATATTTTAGCTTGAGTTGGGGGCAACTGTCTTGATCTGAATTGCTGCCTCTTTGTGAACGCACCTGTTGCTAATTTGTGTTGATTGGTTTGTGGGTATTTAAGATCAGTGTACCCATCAGTCTCTGTCAGATCGTGCCAGTATGTTACCTGTGCCTTGCTGGAAATAAACTCAGAGAAAGTGTTAGAAACCAAGCCTTCTGTCTGCAATTGGATCCTTTTCTACTGAAAGCCTAACAGTACGATCTGACCAGTATGGATCCAGCAGGAGTCAGCCAGTGGAAGACGGTCCTTGAACACCATGGTGTTGCTCTGGGGAGACAACAGCAGAAACTGGAAGAGATTGGGAGAACAGTAGCTGTAGCTGGACCATGCGGGTGACCTTAACATCTATATAAGGGCGACCCTACCTGGGGGGAGGGGCTTGAGCAGGAAGACACAGTCTTTGACCTTGTGCCAGAGAACCGAACTGAACCCTTGATTATCTTTGCAATCCTTATGTTGACTTAACTGCAAGAACTTTTGAGTTTTGTATTTTCATTTAGTCTAATTAAATCAATTGGAATTTTCAACTTTAAACCGCACTGGACCTGGATTTCTTTTGATTTAGTACGTCTGGTATAAGCGTCAGACTTTTAAGCTCAGCCACACAGTGGTTAATTAAGGACAAGAGTTAACCACAACAGTAGCGGCCATCTCAACTGGGCTCACTGATCTCGCAGCCCAGGTTCTACAACTCCAAGTCTCAAGGGCTCCTCCAGCAGCAGCTCCCCTGGACCCTGTGGTACCACGACCCAACCCTTTAGTCTCAGAGCCCCGTCTGCCCCCTCCTGAACACTATTCAGCGGAGCCAGGTACCTGTCATTCTTTCCTAGCCCAATGCGAGCAGTCTAGGGAGCCAGGGAGACCTTCTGCAACCTCTTCTCCACATACTCTGAAGAGTTGAAGAAGGTGTTTGATCATTCCAAACACGGCAGAGAGGCGGCACAGGAGATGCTGCATGTCCGGCAGGGAAACCGTTCTGTGTCGGACTATGCCATAGATTTCCGGACTCTGGCTTCTTCTTGTGTATGGAATACAGACGATCAGTTTGACGTTTTCTTCAATGGTCTCTGAGAGACCATAAAGGATGTTATTACCCAGGAACCTCATGTCAGCTTTGATGCTCTTGTAGACCTTTCCATTCGTGTGGACTCCCGGCTGCAGCAGCGCCGCAAGTGGAGAGCTCTCAGAAGCTTTGGCGGAGCACCAGGTGAAGGAGGCCTGCCCTGCCATCCACCTCATCCACACCTCCAGAGCCAATGCAAATTAACCGCTCACCTCACAGTAACAGAGAAGCAGCGGAGACTCGATTGCAATTTATGCCTGTATTGTCTCTTGTCCATCCAAATGCGGTGCTCATCAGTGAGACGAGGAGTACTGGTGAGCGCTTCCCTTTCAAAGTCCTCCTCGATCCTGCTTCCTGCTACTGTAGCAGGAACTGCTGGTCAGCAGCAACCACTCACCGTTCTCATTGACTCGGGGGCTGATGAGAATTTCGTTGACACTAAACTAGCGTTTCAATTGAGACTGCAAATTCTTCCTTTAGATTCACCCCTAGTGGCCAACGCCTTGAACGGTAGGAAACTTGCCGATGTTACCCATGTGTCTGTTCCTGTGTCTCTTCTAATTTCTGGCAACCATCGTGAACAGATCCAGCTCCACATTATTGTGTCCCCTCACGCTCCCTTAGGCCTTGGTCGTCCCTGGTTGGAGAAACAACCCTAACATTGACTGGGTCAGCAACAAGGTTCTGGGCTGGAGCCCTTCCTGTTTGTCCCTCTGCTAAGCTCATGTCCCTGTCCCTGCAGTGGTGGACCCCCCTGGTGAATTTCCTGATCTGTCTGCCGTTCCCTCTGTGTACATAGACCTCAAGGCTGTATTTAGCAAATCCTGCGTCATTGCCCTTCCCCCTCATCGCCCCTATGATTGTGGCATCAACCTCCTGCCAGGTAAGGCGCCACCTAGGGGCCGACTCTACTCGCTCTCCCGGCCTGAATATCGGTCCATGAAGAAGTATATTCAGGAGTCATTGACTAACGGCATAATTCGCCCCTCATCCTCTTCTGCGGGGGCAAGATTATTTTTCGTTGCTGAGAAGGATGGCTCCCTTCGTCCCTGTATTGATTATCGTGGTCTCAATGACATCACAGTCAAAGACCGTTACCCTCTTCCCCTCATGTCCCCTCATGCAATTGAGCTACTCCATGGGTTGACCATCTTCTCAAAACTGGACCACCACAGTGCTTACCACCAAGTTCGGATTCATGAGAGGGATGAAAGGAAGACTGCATTCAATACCCCAACGGGTCATTATGAGTTCCTCGTCATGCCATTTGGCCTCACCAATGCCCCGGCTGTTTTCCAGGCACTAGTTAATGACGTCCTGAGAGACATGTTAAATAAATTTGTTTTTGTCTATTTAGATGACATTTTGATTTTTTTCTCGCTCCCCTACTGACCATGTTCACCATGTCCGCCAGGTTCTCCAGCGCCTCCTCGAGAATCAACCCTATGTCAAGGCAGAGGAAGTGTGAGTTCCACCTCAGCTCTGTTCCCTTCCTTGGGTATGTTATCTCTGCCGGGGCCATTGAGATGGATAAACAGAAGGTGAAAGCAGTCATTGACTGGTCCCAACCAACAACCCGCCGCGAGCTGCAACGCTTTCTGGGATTTGCCAATTTCTATCGGCGATTTATCAGAAACTACCTTACGCTGGCTGCCCCTCTCACTGCCCTTACCTCGACATCAGTTCAGTTTGAGCTTTTTTCTCCCATCGACCCACTCCATCGGAGCACAACTGTGATGTTGGCAATTGCTGTCCATTAAGTTGGCTCTAGAGGAGTGGCGCCATTGGCTAGAGGGGTCTAATGTTCCATTCCTGGTTTGGACTTATCATAAAAACCTTGAATACATTCGCACTGCTAAATGTCTGAATTCCCGCCAAGCCCGCTGATGCCTTTTATTTTCCAGATTCAACTTCAACCTGTCTTTCCGTCCCGGATCAAAGGATGGCAAACCAGATGCCCTCTCCCGCATCTTCCCTGCGTCAAGTAGCCAGGATGAACCGAGGAATATCCTTCCTGGCCACTGTATTGTTTGGGCACATAGGTGCGCTCCAGCCAACCAGACAATGCTGCACCCAGTCAGTGCCCTGTCAACCGCCTGTTTGTCCCTGTGTCCCTCCGTTCCCAGGTCTTGCAGTGGGGTCATCATCCCGGCTTTCCTGCCATCCTGGAGCTAGGCACACCCAAGCCTTCTCTGCCGGAGATTTTGGTGGCCTACCATTGGAGGTGATGTTCATGCCTTCGTCTCTGCCTGTTCTGTCTGTGCACGGAGTAAGAACTCCACACAACCCCCGTCCGGCCTGTTGCAGCCCCTACCCATACCCAAGAGACCCTGGTCCCACATTGCTCTAAATTTCGTTGCTGGTCTTCCACCATCTGAAGGTAACACCACTATTCTAACAGTTGTTGATCGATTTTCCAAATCAGTACATCTTGTTCCATTACCCAAGATCCCTTCTGCCAAGGAGACTGCCAACTTAGTCATTTTACATGTGTTCAAGTACCATGGATTGCCTGTGGATGTAGTTTCCGACAGGGGCCCACAGTTCACGTCTTAGTTCTGGAAAGCCTTCTGCGCTCTCATTTGTGCTTCTGTCAGTTTGTCCTCTGGGTACCATCCTCAAAGAAATGGCCAGACGGAGCGGGCAAACTAACAACTTGAGACTACTTTGCGTTGCATGGCAGCTGAGAGTCCGTTCTCCTGGAACTTCCAGATACCTTGGGTTGAGTATTCAATTAATTCCCTCCCATCTGCCTCCTCAGGCCTCTCCCCTTTTGAATGCTGTCTCGGCTACCAGCCCCCCCTATTCCCTGCTCAGGAGGTAGAGGTCAGCGTGCCTTCAGCCCGGGCCTTCTTCCGCCAATGCCGGCGGACATGGAGAAGGACACGGACGGCTCTGCAGCGTGCCTCGGTCCATATGAAGAGTCAGACAGACCACCGTCGCTCTAAGGCTCCTCCCTATCGTGTGGGACAGCGTGTCTGGCTGTCGACCCGGGACATTCCGCTCAGGGTGGAGTCTCGGAAACTTGCACCCTGCTTCATTGGTCCTTACCCCATTGAGAGAATTATTGGCCCCGCTGCTGTAAAACTCCCCCCAACCTCCGCTGCATCCATCCCAACTTCCATGTCTCCAGGGTTAAGCCCTTTTGTCTGTAGCCAGCTCTGCCCCGCCCCCAAGCCCCCTCCTCCACCACGAGTCATGTCACGTGTCAGATCGTGCCAGTATGTTACCTCTGCCTTGCTGGAAATAAACTCAGAGAAAGTTTTTGAAACCAAGCCTTCTGTCTGCAATTGGATCCTTTTCTACTGAAAGTCTTACAAACATATTTTATGGAATTCCTGTAACTATCATATTTTATTAGGGTTATTTTGATGCATTCGAGTGAACCTGTATAACCAAAAGGGTGTGCAGAAAGCAGTTCTTTGTTGATCCTCCTCAAACACCATTTCCTGATCTAAATCACTAGACAGGTCAAGGGTTGAGGACCACCAAGCAACAGTAAGGACCACCGAGCACCACTGAGGACCATTGAGCAACACTGAGGACCACCGAGCACGACCACCAAGCACAACTGAGGACCACCGAGCAACACTGAGGACCACTGAGGGCATCCAGGGACTCCTCAATCCTGGCCATGCGTCCTTCCTCCTTTTGTTATTGTGCCGGTAATAGACCCTTTTTTGACCAGGTGGGATAAAAAAGAGGCTGCAGCTCTCCCTGCTCTAAGAGCTGTTTGAGCTTTCCCTTCCTCATGTTGGCTTGGTCTTAACCGACAAATTCAGGGATTATCATCAGCCATCGATAACGTTCTTTGTGATACCTTGTGCATACTTCTTCATCCGCTCTTGAAGCATGTAGACTTCTTCCACCCTGTTTACCAGCCCCATTGCCACTGCAACGTTGACCCCTTTCTTACGGTCAATGCTGGGGACAGGCCCACATAGACAGCCTCCCCTCAGTCTGTCCATTGTGGGTCGTGTCTTCATCAGTTGAGGAGGGTGAGGTATCTGCCCATGTCTATTTAGAAATCCCTGTTGCTTTTCATTAGGCGTGTGAACGCTCCTTAAGGTACGGCCACACTGAACGCGTTATGCGCGTTAGAGGCATTGAAAATCGGCATTTTTGGAGAGATGGAGGACGCACAGAAGCAGAAAGAACATGGACGACGAAGGCATTGTTTCAGTGTGTGCTGAAACGATGAGGAGGTGGTGAAACTCACCCAGCTGTGAGCGCCTACGGAGGATGTCATGCACTAGAGTTTAGATTCTCTGCCCGACCCTGAGCCCGAGCTGACCCGCGGGCCGGGTCGGGCCGATATTTCCCACCATTCCTCGGGCCGGGCCTTTGACCAAGCGTTTGTGGGTTTTTTTTAATCATTGCTTTATTGGCCTAATCTGAGGAGAAATCTATGCCATAAACAGAAATATTATAGGCCTTTATTACACGGGTCTTCTCAACGCCGTGGAACGCTCTGTTCACTTGCATGGGTAGTAATCCGGTAACTTGTCAACCCCTGCGTCTTTGGTTGCTAAGCGACGTCAACGTCTTTGGCAGACTATTTCTCTGCTCATCAACACTACGAATGCTGGTAACGAATAAATTGTAAAAAGACACCATGTGAAGTTATTTTTTCATTTTGGCAAGTAGCCGTGTAATAAGCGGGATAATGTATAGAACGTCGCCGGTCATTATCGAAAATAAGCCCCATCAGGGCGAAGCAAGACACCTCCGCTGGGCGGGCTCATCTAGCTGCGTAGGCGCGTTGAACCATTTTTGTGACACAATGATCAAGCGTCAGTTTAGGCGCGTTACGCGCGTAATCTAGTTAATCAGGATTGTGGCATTTTACATAATTTATTCATAGAAGAAGTCATCCCCCGCCACTTTAATTGCAACCCAATCTCCTTTTGCTTAGCATATTTCGTAGCGCCAATGATGATGTTAATATAAGTAAAAAATGATTTGGGTCAAGAGACTTTAGAGTTTAGGAACCAGTAAAAAAAAAGAGAAACTCCTTGCATCTTAAATACATTATTTTAAATATACAATAAAGTCTTGTTTGTTTTAATGTGTAGAATAATATAAAGACTAATATAATAGTTATTTATTATATTAACAACAATATATTAAATACACAATAATACTGGACAATCATGACTCCCAATATTTATAACAAATATTTATAACGATGGACTCAAATGGTAAAACCATAAGAATATTTATATTCAATAAAATTGCACTAAGAAGCAAACATGTACACTTTGCTTGAAATTTAAATATTGCCTCAAGGAACACAATGAAAAGTTGACACCATGACATGTCATATGTCATAACCAATGGGATGGCTTCTTCAACGGCTACACCTTCAGCAGCCAATTACACACCAGTGGTCCCAATGTGTCCCTGTCCATTCGTAGTTTCAGCTTTCTTCAATCCTTTGATAGGCCGGCTTCAGCGGCAGCCTGCAGCCCATAATGCTAAAGAACACAGTAACAAAACGTCAGCATTAGTGTGTGTGTGTGTGTGTGTGTTTATCTTTATATAATTATAGATAGCCTTAGCCTGCTAAGAATATGTTGTTAGCAGGCTAGAATCTTATATAGATCCCTGCTGTTCTTTGGTGTGCTGGAATCAAACATTGTTATGAGGATACTTTGGATACCCTTTGTCAGGTAGTCACATTGTGTTGTGGTCCAGGTATGTGCTAGCTAGGGTACTTGAACATAGGGTGTAGGGTTAAGAGATCTCATTCTTAACAGAGTTAAGGATAACCCAATTGGATACAGGGTGTTATAGCCTTTGGTATGTTCAACAAAGACAACAGGTAATGATCGGAAGGTGTCCGTCTTGTATTTTGATATAGAGTGACACAGAATGAGGGCCAGTAACACAGTGGAACAGAAATCCAAAAAGAGTAACATGAGAGACCACACGCTCACTTCCTCAATGTCACTTCCCTTCTGCTCAACACACAATAAATCCCTCGCTGCACAACTGCCAGTCCACTAGCCGCAGTGTTGTGCACGTTCACACTTCACATGAGCTAGCTCAGAGTTCAGTTCACACCGTTTAAAATGATCTAGTTCATAGTTCACAATTTAGAATTTTGAACTCTAACCCAGAAAATTAGCCCTTAAAAGCAGTTGCTTTGCTTATTTTATGATATATTTTATGTACTTTTTTTGTATATTTATATCATCATTGTTCAATGCACTTACTGTAAGACCCTTTGGACAAAAGCATCGGCTCAATAAATGTAATGTGGTCGGTTGGGAACCACTGTACTACATATAGTTAGTCATTGGTGGGCTGTCAGCAAGGCCTCTGCTGGCCTAAACACTATCAGAATAACTGACTTATGTTTTCATATATTTTTTGCCATGAATATGTATTAAATTATTTCCAATAGTCTATTCTCTTCATTTCATAACTTTTCTCTTGGTTGCGCTGCTTCCACTAGTGTATGTTTATGTTAGAGCTTTTATCCAATCATATTTCAGCCATCATGTGTTGCCAGGGTCAAAGAAATCTGCCTTGATGCCTTCAGAATCGATAGTGCTGGCGTCTGTAGCTTAAAGTAGGTGGCAATGACGCTGTTGCTTTAACCAATCAGATTTTGAGTTGGCAACACCGAGGCCATCTAGCAGGAATCCAGTGACCTTGGCATTTTCACGTCCTTTGATTGGATGGTCAGAGTACTAGTCAGAGCCAGCAAAGCATCTATAGCTACGGGCACAAACTAAAATAAAGTTAATAATAAATAATAAATAAATAAATAAAGCGATTCCCTGAAGCAAATTAAAACTTTCTCCAGGAACACGACTGGACATGGCGATTGAGAGGGACTTATTGTTGGAACTGAAACACACAGATAAACTGTACAACAGAGTAATCGAACTCTTCTTGAGGAAAGAAAGGAGGATGGACTTTGTGTACAAATAATCAGTCGTTTTGGTGAGTAATGCATTTTATTCAAACTTTTTAATATTTCTGTCATTTAATTAGGTTAATATTGATGTTTCTGCTAGATATGATGTATCTATGGCAGCTGTGGCTACAGTGAAAATAGACCTGTTGAATTGTCCTAATTGGGTTTCTTGTTTTAGTAATGGCATTCTTTCTTTCTACATGAGATACCTGTCTGTGAAGCAACGCCTTGTTATACTGCATTTCTGTGTAATATTGATGGTTTCTATAGCCGTGGAGTCATTAAGAGGTGGATTAGTTCATGTAGGACACCAGTGAAGGCCTAGGTGTGAAATGCACGGCCCGCCACTGTAGTTATTATATGTTATGACAAATACTATATGTTACTACATATACTATATGTAATAAATACATGTTTAAGATGTCTGAATGGGTTATATTTCAACAAAATGTCAACATTATTGAGGTGTGTGTGTGCGACTGACCAGGAAGGAATGAGAGGTATTTTTTGAATTCACAAACCAGATTTAATAATTACTGTTGTTGTATAACCCGTTTAGCACCCCTGAACATATACTTTGTACCTTAAAGTATGCAAGGTATCCTTTACTTAAACTTGGTATTGTATAGTGTGCTAGCTAACATTTACCTTTACTTGCTACTGTAGAGTTACTATTATTTTGTCAGAGCGTATTTTTACATATTCAGGGGACTGGGCTAGCCTGGCTCCGCCCGCCTTAGTATTTCCGTTCAATTTGAATTTCCCTTCAGTACTAGGTCTGGGTCTGTGGTATGTTAGTGGGTTTTCTCTGTCTAATTTTTCTGCGTCCAATCAGCGAACAGAGGGAGTGGCTGAGATCAATGATGTTAAAGTCAGTCCTCGTTGACGGACATCGTCACTCACTGTGATCGTTTGTTTACAGCCTGTGCGCAACGTGATTCCCGGCCAAACGTTAGCGATTGGTTATGGCAGATCCAGAGTGACACTGGGAAGATCCAATAGTTTTAAACTTCAACATGCACCCGCCTTCAAGTGAGTTAACGTTTGTCAATTGAGTAGGTCCAGACTCTCTGTATAAATAAAATGAAGTACGAGAGTCTGGTAGGTCCAGGGTAGGTCTGGGCAGTTTGGTGATGAGAATGTGTGTGGATTCTACAAACCTGATGGGGATGGTTGCCAGCACGCTGATGGAACTGGATAGGAGGAAGACAAAACCTGGAAACCAGTCCAGTGTGTGCTGGTATATCTTGGTGTACGCGGGGGTGTTCGCCAAACTGGCAATCTTGAAGGAGAGCTGGAAACTTGTGAGGACGATGCCTGCGGGAGAGAGAGACGGACAAAGGTAGACAATGAGAGGTAGAGTGGGAGAAATCATA
>NC_136951.1:2279012-2341512 GCF_949987615.1 Pollachius pollachius | reverse complement strand
ATGACCTGGCCCCTGATTGGATGATTATGTTACAGTTTGTCTAGGATAGGCTGTAAGCTACAATAAGTTTTCTTAAATAGAGATATTTAAAAATACGTGGCCAACCGTTGATTCTAAACGTCAACACTTTATTTTGGTATAGAAATATCGGTTTGGTATTGTGAAAAAAAAAGGTTTTATTAAAGGGGACATATTATACCACCAGGTGTGAGTGTGATTAGCCTTACAAGCGTTTCGAAAATCTGCCCCATATGACATCACTAGTGGGCGTGTCCACCTAGATCTGTGCTGGATAGATCAGTCTACCAGCCTACTCAGTGGACTGAAGTAAATGTTGCTCATCTATCCAGCACAGATCTAGGTGATGTCACTAGTGATGTCATATGGGGCAGATTTTCGAAACGGCTTGTTAGGCTAATCACACTCACACCTGGTGGTATAATATTTCCTCATAATAAAAGAATGAAAGCTCAATCAAACACACAGTCCTTCCTCAATATAATGCAGGTAAAATAACTGCTTCCATCACAACGCACAGGTCATCTAAGCATCCAAGTTTGAAAGGTACTGAAATAAGTGACTTTAAACATAAACCAAATCGCTTGCCAAAACCTTTCATACATACACACTTTTAAGTGACACAAATATCCCTGTCTAAAAGTCTCACGCTTTGTAAGAATAGCAAGACTGAGCTACCCCCTGTGTGAAGAGGTATAGTTCTGCGTTAGTCAAGGTCTTAGAATTATGGGATGGCAGAGGAGAGATGGATATCATGCACTCCAACAAAAAAAGGAACTAACTTTAATAACATCGGTATCAAGCTAACTCTGAGTTCCTCATTTGGAATGATTTAATGGTTAACCTAAGTGAGTAGTATTTAACCAGGTGAATCATTGCTTAATCACCCATCATGGAGTCCTTTAGTTTCACATGAGCCCTTTGGAGATTGTTTCGCATTATAATCTCTTACGCTAACTAATTAAAAGAATCTGTTTTAATGAGTTAATTCAAGATGATGCTTCAATCGCTTGCTTGATGCCCTACTGTGTGTTTTTCTCTTGTGTGTGTTGTCATGTGTTCATTTCCTATTAGCCACACCAAAGTTTAAAATTGGAGACAATTGAGGCAATACAAGTTTGAACTTAAGTCTGCAAGTCCAAAAGTAATACATTATTTGACACACTATTGTGTGGAAAGTGGGTTGTGCAGCGTCCCTCAAACAACATTATTTCCATAACATTATTTTATAGTTTACTGCATTTGACTGTTAAAAAACACCTCATAATCCAGAAGCTTGTGGTCCAGACATCCATGAGCCGTTACCCCAGAGGGGGAAGACTTTGGACTACAAGTCATGCCTTCAAACCCTCAGTCAATCAATCAATCAACCAAACACAAGCCAACTGCATCATCAGGATAGCGCCCAAATGGTCTCACCATGTGATCACCAGAACACTATCAAGTATAATTAATACTGCTGGCTGTCCCTCCGGCGCTATCTCCCCCAGCAGCTCCTCCCTCCTCCCTTCCTCTTCCTGCCCTCATAGTGTTTGAAGTGACTCTACTCCTCCTCCTCCTCCTCCTCCTCTTCCTCCTCCTCCTCTTCCTCCTCCTTCCCTTGCTCTCCATCCTCGTTGGCGTATATACCTGCCTCCCACTTCAGCGCCATGTTGCTCTTCCTCCGGGTGACGCGAGTGGCTTCCAGGACCTGTCAATCAAAAGCAAACATCCAATCAGGAACAGTAATGCTGAGGACGACGCATCATAGTTATAGGTTGTTGTGAAGGCTGCATAGTGGGCGGAGCTTCATGTGTGGCCCTGCACCCTCATTGCATGCTCTCAATGGTTCTTAATACGTTACCTACTGAAATCCAACGCTGTGCAACTATGCTCTCCAATTGTGTGGAAGGGTTGCCCTTTGACCAGCAGCAGGTGTGAGCTTGATGAGTCATTACAGTCCCTGTTCCCACTGTGACCTCACTAATGGGAGTGTTGACCAAGAGGTACAACGGACAGGTACGCTGTGGACTGGGAGGACACTCGAAGTCCACAGTGGATCATGCCATCGTACAGAGCCTCCCTCACCCAACATGAAGCTCCACCCTCCACTTCCAGCTTGCATGGAAGTCCACCTGGTCTGATGTACTGGTCCCAGAACACAGAGGCCCAGGGGCCCGTCAGGGGCCACACACAGCCCTCCACCTCATGCATTCTATCTCAAACACTTTGGGAGCGCTTCTTTTTTACATTCTCTTACAGTTTTTCTCAGTCGCTTTGGTACATTTCTCGAATCCTCGAAATTTGCAAAACAGTAAGATTCTCAAAACAATTCGTACAAATAGCAAATCACCATGGATTACCTGCAAAAGCCAGTCTCTTGCTCAAAATCGTTAGTTCATCTCTCAAAAGTAATGATCTGTGTCAATGAACATGTCAGTGCCATCAGAATGACAAGTCCTTATGTCATTGTGTACGGAGAAGACAGTCAAATTGCTTAGTCATGTTGTCAATATAACAGTCTACTCTGTGGGGATGTTCTGATGTAAACTATGGCTAAGTTTTGAAGACAATTATTGTAAATTCTAAGTTACACCTTAGTGTATGTGGGAGATTGATTGCAAGAGACTGGACAAGATTCACATTTTCCCTTTTACTGTTTGTACTGTAATTTGCTGACAGACCATGTCATGGGGTGGGACTATTCATTAGAGACCCATTACAGTACATTTTGATCAACATGATATAAGCAATTGATAATGTAGGAAAGAGCAGAGAATTGTACATAATCATTTGCATGAATGTACCAAAGCATTGGCAACTTGTTCAAAGAAATGAGATACTGCTTTTTTGATGTGCACAAATGATGTGAAGATTGAACAGGTAGTTTTGAGAATTTCAATTCTGATCTGAGAAGTGCACCAAAGCGACTGAGAAAAAACTTTAATGCTGATCTACAATAGATTCTAGCCAAATGGAATTCTGAAACACTTAAAACATATGAATGAAGCGCACCCCAGTGTTTGACATAAAAAGAAAAATTTACATGCATGGAGTTGAACATGTCCACTCGACATCATCCTGTTACCGATGGTCAGACCATAAAACACACACAGAACAGTTAGCATAGGTTTCAACAAAAAGGAAGAGGTAGAATGTGAGTAGCTGTGCTCTGAAGAGAGCACTGCTACCCACATTCCACCTCTTCCTTGAGTGGTGAAGACGATGAGTCTAATAAAAAAAGACATTAAAAAAGCACATTAAAAAAAGGTTTGATAAATATTTTATGTCTTAAACCATTTCAAATCGGAATATTTTTCTATAAAATTGGAATGTTCAGCTTCCTATATTATATTTTCTAAAATGATAACAAGGTACAAGGGAGGGAAAAATAAGGCTGATTAAAGGGAACGACTGTGTCTAGTATTATACAGTGAAAGCTTGCTGCTACAAGCTGGGATGGTTTCAGACCAGTTCCTGTACAGTACAGCTTCTCTCTCCACAAATGGTTCATTCTTATTCTTTTTTTTGTCTTTTCATGACATGTTGTCACATGTGTGACATACAGACTCTGTTTATTCAAAGTGCAGTCGCTACGATGCGCGTGTACTTACTTGAGGGGCCAAAGGTGAGGACAAGCACATGCATCACTACCACACCAAAACAGCAGTGAAGCAACTCAACAGACCTGGGCCCATGCGGCACACAGTGGTGTGACGCATCACAAAGGACTACGCAATGCAAGCTACTATGCACTACCGTTTATTACTATTCTGCAATCCTGGCCTTCCCCTACAGCAACCACCAAGAAAATCCATTGGTTCCCTTCCCTGATGTGAACTGTCCCACTGAGCGGTCTGTAGTCAAATGCTAAGGCCACAGCATTAATTATGATAGTATATAATTAAATATAATCATATCGGAGCTTATCACAAAGGTAGCAATCGGTCACAAAGAGTAAAAGATATGTTGCTGCTACTCAGTATTGGGGATCTTGCATTTATTGACCCTTCGACATTCTGGGGGGAATTTAACATTCATGGTTTCAGTTCCTTAAAAACAAGTAAAAGGTCAAATGAAAAAGGGGAAATGTGAGTCGTTTCGCAAGCTAAGTCTCTGACTTCTCCATTCAATGTAACCTCATTCATAAATACAGATTTGATACACTTGTTTTATCCCTAAAGGGAAATTCAGGCATTCTGCAAGGCCAGTCTGTGACCAGTTAGATTTACAGCTGGTCTGTGTGCGGTCGGACCCAGGTCTGTTGTTGTGTCTCTTAGCAGCAACGGGTAAGGGGACAGGGAATGGGACAGGGAAGGGGACAGGTGAGGGGACAGGTGAGGGGACAGATGAGGGGACAGGCGTGGGGCAGGGAAGGGGACAGGTGAGGGGACAGGGAACGGGACAGGTGAGGGGACAGATGGGGGGACAGGGAAGGGGACCGGTGTGCAGACAGATGTAACAGGTACCTCGGTGGTCACCTCACTAGCCAGCAACAAGCGGGCATACTGAACGACCAGCAGGGAAGAGAGAGGCAACAGTGAATACCGTCAATATGTGACATCATGATGACAGGATGAATGTATCTGGATGAACCACGATGATGCAGGAAAACGGTTTCTATGGTTCAGGTAACACAAGGGTCTAGCTGCTGGTGGTTTCCATCAGACGTTCCCAAGCATTTTGATCCTGTGACCCTAGGAGGTACTTCTGGTCCACAACCCACCACAAATTGTCCTTACGAAACAAATGACATTTCTCTGTGTATGTGTTCATCACTACAATAGTCTCTTTTCTTTTGTTTCGGTCTTCAGAACATACAAATGATCAAAACCGACAAGAAACTATGTACCTGTTAGAAAGATAAGGTTTTTCAACATATTGTTTTTGGCCGTCCCGCCACCCACCCACTTATGATGCCCGACCAACAATTTGGAACCTTTTGAGGGTGGTTAGTGTTAAGTTGGTTCCTCAGTGGCGGCGGTTAGGGGTGGACAATGCCTGTAATGTTGGTATAGAAGGGTGTCTCAGAGAGGAAATTAAAATGATCTGCCAGCAGAAACAGTTCACCAGAGTCTGCTGTTTGAAACCAAGGGAACATCATCCGTTCTGTTTTGGGTCTTTGACAAAGGTTGATGAACTGCTAAGTGCTAAGCGCAAACATATTACGTCTTGTGCATAGCAGTTAGTATACCTCTGCGCATAACAATTGTATTTCAGGGAGGTTTACTAGAGCTTGCAAAACATCAGTTCAACTAATGCATGCCGTATTGTGTTTGTGTGGAGATAACATCCCTGCCCACTAAATTATTGAGTTTCGCTTTAACTACCAGGCTGGGCTGGGAAGCCCCTGAGTCTCTGGAAGGGAGGAGCTAGGAGCATTCAGGCAATCAGATACTTTGTGTTTTGACATTGGCTTGGCAGGCTAATCAGATCTTATAACTAAGTTAGTTCTTGTTCTTTTCACTCTTGCTGAATTCGGATGAAAGAAAACCAACAACATATTTCCCTCCGAAAAAAACCTAACTTTATGTTTATCTTTCAACATCTTTGTTTTATCTATTTGGGATTAAAGGCTTTTGGTCCCTCTGTAGATGACTAGACTTTCCTCTGACTTTATGAACTTGCCTCTCCTTTTTCCTGTGAACTGAACCTCCTCCCCTTGGGGCCCATTTGCCCTAACACTTTGAATATTTTGGGAGAGGCTTTCAACGAGCTGGAGGCTCGACTGATGAATGACATTATAGTATATCTATTACTATTGTAGTAGTCATGTTGTCAGAAGATTGTGTAGTTTCATTCCCTTGTGTTCTGGCTTAAATCGCTGAGGCTTGGTCCCTAAGATTGTGGACTGGATTGAATAAACAGAAGTGGGTGTGGATGATGGCTGGTTAAAGCAGCCTCACCTGCCCGAGTCAGGCTGAATAGTCTCCGCCTCTGGTTGAGGCTGCACACCTGCCACACTGAAGACACTCAACTATTACTCCCTTCCTCCTGACTGCACCCTGATTGCACGCATCTCAGAATGTCTGGCAGACCTCAGCACTTTGATGCTTAACCTCGACAGGACTGAGCTCCTCCTTGTGCCAGGAAAGACTGACCTCACATGGTCTTATTGGTCACTGTCGAGGACATCGTGGTATCTCCATCATCTCCATCCAGTGTGGTACTGGACAATCAGTTATGCTGCACTGCGAACATCACCGCTGTGGACCCATCCTGCAGATTTGTCCTCTAAAACATCCGCAGGATCCGGCCCTTCCTCATAAGGGAAGCAGCTCAGCTCCGGGTCCAAGCATTCTGCGGTAAACGGAACTGCCCCTGCCTACCTCCGAGCGTCAGACCGCACACCCCAGCTCGAGCACTCCGCTCAACCTCATTTTTGACACCCCAAACATATTGCATTTTGTGCATCTGCTTCCAAATACATTGTTTTAACACCAGCAACAATTATCGGTCATTGTGTGTCCATGATTTGTAGCCAGAAGCAATAATAAGGTACATCTTATCTTAATGTCTTATATAATTTCCCTCGTGGCTATGAATCATTGTGTTGGACATTTATGGGACCTTTCAAATATTACTCATGATTTGTTCCTATCCAAAAAGTATCAATAACCATTTAAAGCTCCTAAGTCAGCAATCTCTCAGGGCCCAGATATGCATATCAGAAGAACCCAAGTGTTGCCCGACCCACAGGTTGGGACCCCCCCCTCTGTTCTTATGTGATCTCTGGGGTTCAATACTCACACTGTTGTCCTCCAGCTTCTCCCTGCGCTTCACCTTGTGGGACTCGTAGTCCTCCATCAGGGTCTGCATGTAGTTCTTTGGTCTTCCCCCAGAGTCCTCGCTCCCCGCGTCCGACAGCGCTCCCTCCGACGGGGACGGAGAGACGGGCGGCACGGGGCGCACCTTCTCGATCTTCCCTGTGGGACACCCAGAGGTCAGAGGTCACACACACCACGCAGCAGGAACACAGGAAGCACCACCATGTTTCACACCTGCATATAGGCCCCACCGGCAGGGATGGGACCATTCTGTCATTGGCTGCGTTCAATTTGCCCTCCTAGACTTCCCTTCAGCTACTCTGCACTCTGTCCAGTGGCTTTAAGGACCTTAAGTTAATGCCCCCAGTATTAACTTTAGGTAAGGCTGGACCAATAGGACCGACTAGCTGAAGAGCCCCTGACTCATGGAGGCTCCACCCACCGGGCGCGGTCCTGGCCGTCAGGGTGAGCCTGGCCGGCAGACTGTTGCTCTTCGTCTTGTCGGCAAGGGGCACGGCGCCGGGCAGCTCGCTGCGTGTCTTTGTCTTTGCGGGGGCATGGCCTACACCGGCGGGAGCGGGCGGGGGTTGCAGGTTGCCTTGGCGACCGCCGAACGCCGCGGCTGCCGCTGCCTGCTTGGCGTCCCGATGCCTCTTGAGGTCCTCCTCACGCTGCTGTGCAGCGCGGATCTCCTCCTCGATCATGGACAGCGTGCGCTGCTTGCGGGAGCGCAGGCGGAAGGGCCCGGGGGCGGCGGGGCCGGGGGGCTCCGGGGGGCCCGGGGCCGTGCTGCGCAGCTCCGCCGCCTCAGAATACTTCTTGAAGTAGCTGAACTCGGGCTTGTCCGACCGTGGCGGGGAGGGGGGCCGGTACACGGGGGGGGGTCTGGGGACCACGGGGCCCAGGGCAGGGGCAGGCGGGGTGGGCTCCGGGGTGGAGGCAGCAAGGGCCCGGGCGTAGGAGGACTGGACCTTGATACGAGGACCGCCTCCTCGGGGCCTCTGAGGGGGGGAGGCGGGCGGGGGCCGCGAAGGAGAGGAGGGGGAGTTCTGCTCCTGCTTCAGCTCCTCGCTCTGCAGCTCCTGCTGCGGCACAGGGGACGCCCGGGGAGAAGGAGCGCTGGGCTGGGGAGGAGGAGAACGGGCAGGAGAGGAGGATGAGGGGGAGGGGAGGACTGGGGGGTTCAGGGTGGGGGTCGAAGGGGAGGAAAAGAAGGAGGAAGAGGAGGGGGGGAGCAAGGCGGGGCTCCCGGACACGGGGGTCAGCCGGGCAGAGCTGGACAGAGCATGAGGGGAGGGGGAGGAGGAGGAAGAGGAGGAGGAGGAGGAGCAGGAGGAGGAGGGGTGGTGGAGGGTGGACTGCCAGTCGTCTCCGTTCTGCCCGGCCAGGGCATGGTGGATGGCGCTCTGCACCAGCAGACCAGCGTGGAACTCCAGCTCCTCCTCCAGGGGACTCTCCTGGGTGGCGGGGGGGGAGACAGGGGTGAGGGGCAGGGAGGCCCCGCTGTCAGACACGTTGTCCAGGCTGAGGACCGTGGTGTCCTGGGAGCGCAGAGACAGCTCGTCCAGCCCCGAGTCCGACTCCTCGGGGTTGAACAGGAGGACCTTCTGGGGCGCACTCCTCCTGGCCCCCGCCTCCTCCTCATCGTTCAGCACCGTCATCACCGCCCGCACGCACGTGAACTCCCCTCCGATCCCCTCATCCGCCCAGGTCACGTGACCTTCGTCGGGGTCTGCGGCAGCAGGGGTCTTGCCGGGGGTCTTGGAGAAGGGCTTGGCCGAGTAGATCTGGGGCGCCACGTCTCTCCGGGGGGCCTTGCCTCCCTGGAGGAACTGCTTCCTGGCGAACAGGAAGTCGATCTGCTCCTCCACGATGTCCTCCTTCCTGGGGAGGTCTGGGTCAAAGCTCACCATCATCGGGGGGCCTGAGACCTGGGGCTGAGCAGAGGGAGCAGGATAAGGATGGAAAGGAGGAGGAGAAGGAGGTGAGAAGGTGAGGAGGAGAGAGAACATAGAGAGTTGATGACAATGTTAATGGTAGGTGGTATTCATGCAGGGACCTCTGAAGAGTTTCAGGGTTAGGGCAACCCTCACCCTAGCAAACATGATAATACAATACAGTCATAAAATGAAGAGTGAATTCCCCAACTGATGAATCAAATCTCTGAGTCTGGCCATTGCTGCACGCCCCTTGGCTGACTTTTACTGGGATCCTCCAGACAAGGATGCAGGGTGTTGACGTTTAAAGCCGGTTTATTGTAGATAAACGACTTAGATTCGTAGTAAATTATACATAGCCTGGGGCTCCATGCTGCCATGCAGGAGACCTCTCCCTGAGTGTGTGTGTGTGGTGATGGCTGTTTTAACCTTTTGCCTGGCCCAATCCGACTGGGCCAAGTGAGGCTGATTAAACCAGCCATCATCCACACACACTCCCCAGGTCTGTTCAGCAGAACTGGTCATGTTAGCCTTCTCCCTCTGCAGGTCCACTGTTATCAGCTGTCTCCTCTCTCTGAGCCACTGTTTGAGCAGGTTTGACCATTCCAAACAATAGGTTTCCTCGGATAGAAAGTCCAGACATTTATTTTAATAACAAAATAAACGATTTTATTTTGTTATTAAAATAAAATCATTTATTTTAATAACAAAAATTTATGTACAAATTTTACTTTCATATATTTAATGCCTCTAACCCAGGCTTTAACCATAACCATAGCTCCTAGTTAGATAGGGTTCCAACCTGCCCCTAATGGTTAACTACCTATTGGTAACTACCTAATGGTGAACTACCTAATGGTAACTAGCTGATGGTAGCTCCCTAAATTATATTCCAATGGAGCCGAAAAACCAACCCTAACACACAAGATCTATATGACTGACCAACCTCACACAAAGCTGTCTGTACAGTATCCACACCAATAACTGTTATTTTAGGATAGAATCAGAATCTTTCAAGGGTCTGATCAGCCTTGAATCTGGATAGGGGTTGTCAGTCCATCCTAGTTTGTGCCTCAGTGATCTTATCTTTAACCCTGCGGTTCCTCAGAGCTTTCCTCTGTCTGTCCTCCCAATAGACGGGCTCCGTTGTCTGTAGATGCTTACCACTGGTCTGATATCTCCATCAACCTTTTATGTTCATCTGACTCCTTCTCTTCCTACTCTTTTCAAAGTCTTGTATTGCATGATGAGAAGATCCTTCAGAGTGACCATCGCCACTACCGTTCAGATGTAAAGCAGTTCAAGAACCCCCCATCCAAACCATTACCTCACTGTATGTTCCATTTCCTTTATGGTTCACTATTACCAAGGGTTCATTGTCCTTGGAACCTTAGTCTTTGTCAGGACTCCAATGTCTGCATTGATTGCAATCAGCTGTATCCCGCTAAGATAAGGTTGTCTTCCTAGATCAGGCATCTCCAAATGGCGGACCGCGGTCCGGGTCCGGACCAAGTTACGGTCCTATGACCCATGACCAATTTAAAAAAATTTATTATTTTTTTTTTTTAATATTTCACTATACAAAGCATGATTATGTTAATAAAGACATTTCTCACTGAAATACAAATTTAAAGGCAGAATAGTCCGTAGTACAGCATGAAAACAGCAAAATGTAATTTTGGTACATCTTACTTCACAGAGCGAAGATCATGCACTCACCCAACTCCTCCCTCCCTCTGTCTGTCACGGCATGTGCGTAATAGCGTCACTCAAAAAATAGCCAATCAAATCATTTGTTAACCGGAAGAGCGATTTTGAATGAGAAAATGGCTTGCTCGAAAATTAGGAAAGTTGACCACGAAAACAGACATTTTAAAGATGAATGGACTGACCAATACATGTTCATTCTCCCGCAAGGCAGTACTAAACCTTTGTTGTGTCTTTTATGTGTTGAAACCGTGGCGATGATGAAAAGCGGGAATATTAAGCGGCATTACGAATCCAAACACAGATCCTTTGAGGAAAAGTATCCCCAGAAGTCAGAAGTAAGAGCATGGAAAATATCTGAGCTGAGAGCTCAGTATGAGAGGTCTACACGAGTCTTCACACACTCATTTACAGGGCAGTAACGTACAAATGAATGCTCACTTAAGATTGCATGGATTTTGGGGCAACATAAAAAAACTTTCAGTGATGCGACTTTTGTGAAGGAGTGCTTGAACGCAGCTGCTGAGACTTTACTTGAAGGTAAACAAAGGGATGAATTGTGTGAAAAATTAAAGCAAATCGCAATGTCAGCTGCAACGATAACCAGAAAATCTGAAATGTTATCAGATGACGCACTGTCACAGCTTGATGCGGCTGTTCGGAGTGCCCCATCCTTAGCTATCGATGAGTCTTCAGATGTAACGGATAATGCCCAGCTTTTGGTTTATGTGCGATTTTTTCATCAAGACAAGAAAGAGATCTGTGAGGACCTGTTGAGTCTAACACCACTTGAGACACACACAAGACAAGAAGATATTTATGAGGCTATTAAGGAGATGCTGTCAAAGAGGGGGATTGATCTAACAAAGGTTGTCTCAGTCACTACAGATGGGGTACCTGTTTTGCTTAATTGAAATTTAGGCCTAGCGTACCTGTTTTGCTTACTTGAAATGTAGGCCTAGTGTACCCGTTTTGCTTACTTGAAATTAAGGCCTAATGCACTTTTTATGTTTACTTGAAATGCAGGTCTGATAATGTTTTGTTTACTTGAAATGTTAATATGCGTTACTTTGTCTTACTTGTTTTTCATGGTTAAAAGTAAGCTATTTGGAAATTGAAAATAAATACATTATAAGGAAATATGCCGTGTTGATTGTATTTGACAAAAGTAGGCTATTAGGACATGGTAGGTTAGAGGTTTGGACCTTTCTTGGAAGGAATTTTTAGTAACTGGACCTTTTTCAATTTTAATTGAAGACCCCTGTCCTAGATCCTTTTTGATAGCTATGTTGGCTTTGGGGACAGGAATCCTAATTTATGAATTCTCTGTTGGTAGGTCGTGGTATATGGTGCCCTCCAAGTGGCCTGCTTACAATCCTGTGACCTCCTGTGAGTTCAACTATTAACAGGTTTCCCTGACAGGAAAACAACTTTTTCCTTTTGTGGATGGGTTTTAAACTGGGGAATCACTTAGCAGTTTATTACAGGCTGCATAAGGCAGGACCGCCATCTAGTTGCTGTGGCTTCGAAGTGCAACGCTGTGCTGCCTTTGTGAATGAAGTGAGGCTTTCAACGTAATTTGATAATGCTACTGTGGTGACAGCAGTTTTTGCTGTAAAGTGTTCAGAGATCCACTTGTACGTTTTAAGTGAGCATCCTTTAGATGGAGGTGGTGGTCTATCTCCAAACGATGGGTCCAGCAGTATTTTATCTTTTCCATGGATTCCACATGGGTGTTTGAATCTCTCGTGAGACTTAGTTGAAAAGTGTCGTAGGCTGCTGTCTGCTCTCATCACAAAACTGGTAAGGAAGTTTGACCATAAATTAGAGGGAATATAAACATATATTTTGTTTTAGCAGCCAACGCTGCAATTTCTGTGACCAATATCCATCAACTCATTTAAACTTCCTTTAACATTCTATTTTCTATTATTTTCTGTATAATATGGATGTTTTAAGCCCATCCTTTCCAATCCTTTGGCACTTAAACATCATACTTGACGGTGTTCATGCCATGCCAGTAAGTTTGCTCAAAAGGTATGTTTGTGTTTGTGTTAGTACCTGTGTGTAGATGCAGGTGTGTGTCTGGTTCTGTTTCCTCTGCTGGTACTTCCTGTGGGATTCTAGCTGTTCTGGATCCAGCTGCTCCTCCAACGGGAGCTGCAATCAATCATAAATCAATCAATCAATCATCAATCAATCAATCAATTTAACAAACCAAGATGACTTATTCATTGCTTAATCAATACTTCAAATCAGTTTGTTGATGAAGAAAACTGGGCAAGCAAATGGATACATGAATGAATGAATGAATCCATCAATAAATGGACTGTAGAACAACATGAATGAATGAGTAGTGAAGCCCTGGTCACCTCTACAGGAGGATTCCACCAGCGCTGAGCGATCCCTGGGTTCTTCTTCACCGCCTGGCCTCGGATCAGCTCCTGCCGCTCCCGCTCTAACTCCTGGACCTGGAGGAGAGGAGGAGGAGCAGGAGGAGAAGGGGAAGATGGGAGGAGGGGGAGGAGGAGAGGAGGGGAAGGAGGAGGAGAAGAGGAGGGGAAGGAGGAGGAGGGGAAGGAGGAGGGGGAGAAGAGGAGGGAAGAGGAGGAGGAACAAAGAATATGGGGAATTAAGAAAAAGGGGGAATAGAAGAGAGGAGAGAGAATAGAAGTGAGGAGGAAGACAGAAGACGGAGAGGGTTAGAACGGGTGTAAGGTGAATGATTTTAAATACATAGTATATATGAAGTATACACCACATTGTTTCTGTTGGAACCTAAGTGTTTTTGTTGCGACTATACCTGAAGCATTAAAAGCCCAATGCGGCGCTTGGTGGTGATTTTGTGCGAACGCGCTATTCTCCATTAAGTTTGAATTATATCAGGACCCCAATTGACAGCATCTCTTACCTCCTCAGAGGGCCGTCTCCTCCTCACCCGCACTTCCTGCTGCTCCTCCCCGGGGGTGAAGAGCTTGGCCGGCCTCCTCTCCTCTTGGAACGCCCTCAGCTCAAAGCGGGCCCCCCCACGCCCTGGCTCCTCCCCCACCGAATTCCCATTGGTCCACGGGATGCCCTCCTCCTGGTAGACAAAGGTGGTTTGGCTCCTCCCTTCCGCCTTGATGACAGGTGATTGGCTGATAGAGGAGGGTGAGGTGTGGATGGACGAGGGGGCGGTTCCGTCAATGGTAATTGGCTGTTGGCTGTGTGGTGAAGGGGAGGAGTTTTCGTTGGTGGGCGGGTCGGAGGCGTCATCTAAAATCTGATCCAGGTATCGGATCTCCTGAAGACGGAGAACACACACATACACACACACATGCACACGCACACACACATACACATACACAGACACACATAGACACATACACATGCACATACACACATGCACACGCACATACAAATGCACACATACATATACACACACACACACACATACAGATTCATATTAAAGGTGACATATTATAATATAACTTGTCCAACAAGTAAAAATAGTTTACATAGAGTTCCAGAAAACATGTTTTTGAAGCTTTATGCTTGAAATAGCTCGCCTACCGCTATTCTCCTCTGTTTCAGTCCCTTCAGAATGTGCTGTTTCTGGTGTCTGTGTAGCTTTAACGCAAATTATCTGCTGCCCATTGTATACAAATGAGCTGTCAGAGTGAACCGCAGCATGGAGGAGAAGTGATTGTTGCCGTTTGTTTGATTAAGAAGAATTGGGGGAAAGGAACTTTGGCTTTTACTCTCTGAAGTCCAGATTGAACTGCGACATGGAAAGGGATTGTACTCCCGGAGCTGAGCTGCCAGACTTCCAAAATTACCGATAAACAGTGTTGGGAACGTTACTTTAAAAAAGTAATTAGTTATAGTTACTCACTACTTGTTCCAAAAAGTAACTAAGTTAGTAACTGAATTACTCTATAATAACAGTAAGTAGTTACCAGGGAAAGTAACTATTTGCGTTACTGTAAGAAAGGAAGTTGCTATATGTCACAAAAATTGGATTTTTCTGAGCAGTTTTCACTTGGCCTTAATGTGTTAAATGGTTGAACTGCCCTGATATACTTCCAACTGAATTTTAATTTTTTTTGGTTGCAAAGGCTGTGGAACATCTGCCGAATACTACAGAAAATGCCAACTTTTCATCGGATTGCTCTGGACTCGCCATTTCTGCTGCTTCATCAAATCTGTTTGGTGTGCGTGTGCGTGTGGCACGCGTGTCCTGGCTTGTGTGTAAAAACACTGGCTCCGATTGGCTACCATGAAACATGACTCTGCCTTAGCCAATCATAATCGCTTATCTCGTTGTTAACGCACCCCGTCTCCTCACTAGCAGTTTGTGTTTGGAGCCAGGGGTGCGTTCGGATTATGCAGTTTATTCAATCAATTCATGGTAACGCACCGCATTTAACGTACAGTAACGGTAACGGCGTTGTAACGACTGAAACAGTAATTAGTTAGATTACCCCATTACTGAAAAAATAACGGCGTTACCTAACACCGTTCTTTTAAACGCCGTTATTACAAACACTGCCGATAAATAATACGTCAATTGTTCATGAACTAATCTTATGAACGTCAAATTCTGAAAGCATGACTTTGGAGAAGTCATATAGCCTACTTTTTGTTGGAATACATTTGAACAAAATATTTATGACCCCCAATGCTGACCTGAAGTTGGCGCCACTGCTAACATATGAGGAACAGTAAATGGCCAAACTATGCTTGCAAGTGGACTAGCCGTGGGTCTGTATTTATGCTTATATGGGCCTTTATCCCAGGGACATTTCATTAACAGGACCACCAGTGTAAACTTCCGAGCACACAGACAATAGAGATAGGACCACAGTGCCCTGTTGTTTGTTTTATCTAAGGATCATGTTAAAACTAAACGTTTCATACCAAAAGAAGACGATTTCTAAAAAGAGGCAGTTCACACCAACGCGAAATACGTTCAGACACTTGCCTGACCGATATATCGTGTGGCCGATTTTAATCGGCCGATATTGGCCTATCACAGAAATATATCGTATGTACATGTTGCCAGCTAGGAAAAAATTCGTACTGTAGTGCCTTCGTTTCGTTTTGGTCTGAAAAGCAAGACCAAGTCAGGAACGCAGAGAAGAAAACCAAACTAAACCAGATAGATGAGAGTGAGTGCTCACCTGAAGCCCCTCTCCATCTTGGCTCTCTAGCTGCCCACACGTTGTACTGAGGGCCGCGTCACTGGCACCTCCCAGGCCACCATGCTGGATCTGCTGCTGGATCTGCTGCTGGCTCTGCAGTGCCATGGTTTCCGGAGAGTCGCTGATAACGCTCACCAACTCCTGGAATGTGACGCTCTTCAGAGCTCGCTCTCTCGGCGCTGGCTCACTGGCATCATCCAACGTCCGCAACACTTTCTGTGGACACGCACACACACATCCGTAATAGTGATTACACATTTCACTGTCAGAGAGGAGGACTTTGGCTGCTTTGAGTGAAGGGCTGTCTCAGCGATGACCCCTGACCCCTCCGAGCATGGGCACACTTTCTCTCTGGAAAAAGCCTGTTCAGAGAGACCAATGATCTGTGTGTGTGTGTGTGTGTGTGTGTGTGTGTGTGTGTGTGTTTGTGTGTGTGTGTGTGTATTTATATATGTTGGCCTATATAGGCATTAGGCACACATTTTCTCTCTCTCTCACTATCTCTCTGATTTGGTGGACAGAGAGAGAAAGAGAGAGAGAACTTCCATGTGCACAGCCTGATTGGTTATCACACACATCTTTGCTACTGTTGACAAACCTCAACACAATGAGATCAACCACATCACCAGCGTGTTGTTTCATATATGAACCACTGAGGGGCGCTGGAGTATAAGCTAAGGCTGCCTCCCATAAACAGTTAAATTCTGTATGTGGTTAGATTCCTACAGCACATAACTTCACAGTTACTCCAATATCACAATCAGTGGAGAATGTCATCAGCCTCAACTGAAACTCCTGTCGGATAAAAGCTTTCACAAATGTAAATAATGAAAAGAATGAAAGGGTTATTTTTAACAGACAATGGAAACTCCTGCTTTTCAAAAATAACCCCAGAAAATAATGAAACATCTGAAAAATGACAACTATTTCCCTGTCACAGAGGTGACTTTCACATGCTTGGTGCTGACACTGAAGGTGTGAGTTCAGGCCCCAGCATTCCGCCAGCCTCCGGAGGTAAACAACAAGACACGGTGTTGGAGGGCGTCAGGAACAGGCGCTGTGGTCTGCAATGAGGCCGGGGACCATGAGTGTGTGTTAGGGTGCGGGGGCTTTGTGCCCAGTGAAATGTTAACCCACCAGGGGTCTATAGGATTTGCTGACGGTTTGCGTTGTGTTTGCAGTTCGTCAGTAAAATGGACTCCCTGCATTCTCTACAGTCTACATCCTGCCCTCACACTGCTCATGGACGAGTGGAAGGGCCCTGTTTGGATAGATCAATGATCTGTGTGTGTGTGTTTATTTATATATGTTAGCCTATATAGGCTCTCTCTCTCTCTCTGTCTCTCTCTCGCTTTGAGGCTGTCCCATGTTCACATAACTCAGCTATAACTTAAATATGCCTTCTCTTCTCCACTAATCCATCAACACTCTCCTAATAAAACAATATGTCCTCCATTTTGAGTCACCACTGGTCACACTGGTCTTAATACGCACAATAAATCACACACACACACACACACACAAACACACACACACACCCACCCACCCAGCCACCCATCCACACACACACACACACACACACACACACACACACACACACACACATACACACACACACTGGACATCTAAACAAATACAAGCCGCCAAAGTCAACCTTGGAGGCCTTAAATATGAGGGCAAATAAAACAAAGCGATAAATGTAACAGTGACCGGCTCAGAGCGCATCACATGATACAACGGCCCCTAACCCTGAGCCGACTGAATGACGGGACTACACCCCCACCCAGAGTGGAGACAGGGCCCTGAGGGGTCTCTCCCTCAGGGACGGTCCATGAGGGGTCTCTCCCTCCAACAGGGGTCTCTCTCTCCATGAGGGGTCTCTCCCTCCAGGTCCATGAGGGGTCTCTCCCTCCATGAGGGGTCTCTCCCTCCATAAGGGGTCTTTCCCTCCAGGTCTATGAGGGGTCTCTCCCTCCATGAGGGGTCTCTCCCTCCAGGTCCATGGGGCCAGCGGTCCTGATGGGGCGACTATCAGGATGACCCTGGTGTTTCTGGCTGGTGGAGTTTCCATGCAGAGGGCCCGGCCACACACAGTCAAGAGGGAAGCTGGTTACCCAGTAGAGGGAGGAATAGGCTCAGGGTGGGATTGACACGGTCACAAAGTTAACCTGGTTATTCAACGGAGGTCAGGTCAGTGGAATAAGGGACAGGCTCTCTGAAACCAAGATCAACACATCCCTGGTTGTGTGTCTGAGTTCAGCTCCAACAACAGGTCAACCGACTGTAGCTGCAGGCTAGTTACACCACTACTGACCATTTGAGGCCCACACAGGGCTTAGGGATCAAACGCACACACACACACACACCAACATAAAAATACACATACACAAAGCACACACACACACACAGAGACACACAAACAAACACACGCACACACACACACACACACAAAATGACAAAGGAATTGCCAGAAACACGAAGATGAACCTTGACCATACGCACATGAATGAACTCATAGATAGAAAAGCTGACCGTTGTACAGAATCTGTGTGTCTATATGTGTGTGTGTGCAGGTTGGGGTCCAGGTTAGTTTAAGTGTGAGTATATTGTGTGTGAGTGTGATGTTTATTGTTTTATAGTGTGTGTATGTGTAGATGCATGCACGTTTGCTTGACGAAGGATATCCTGTTACTGCCTGAGGAAACGACTGTTACAGGAATGTTCCCTGCACTGTACACTGTACTTGAGTGCACGCACACACACACACACACACACACACACACACACACACACACACACACACACGTCTAACGTGTAACTGTGCTGCCAATTAAAGCATTAATGTTCTTATTAATTTATGAGGAAAGATTAATGGCCCTGAAATAACTGCACAATATTATTTTCGGTTGTCTTTATGTGTGTGTGTGTGTGTGTGTGTGTGTGTTTGATGTATTTGAGTATGTTCAGACCAAGATACATGAATTAAATGCAATCAAAGAGTGTGATGGGTGATGATGAATATAGTACAGCACCAACATGTGTATGTGTATATGTGTTTTCTGTGTGAGTTTGCTTGTGTGTGTGTGTGTGTCTGTGTGTGTGTGTGTGTGTGTGTGTGTGTGGGTATGTGCGTGCGTGCGTGTGTGTGTGTCAAATGTTGGGAACATGTCTTATGGGGACAATGAGTTTCCAGGGGAAATGACCGAGACCATTGAATCCCAGTAAGGAGGGGGAACGAATGGGAATGAGATCACATGGGTTTTGTCTCGGCTGGGGTGTGTGACTGTGTGTTTGTGTAGTGTGAGTGTGCGTGTGTGTTTGCTAGTGTGTGTGTGTGTGTGTGTGTGTGTGTGTGTGTCAACAGGGCTTATCGAAAGAGAAAGTGAGTCAACTGTCTGAAAGCTGTCTCACTCTGTTCTCCTTTTACAGATGGAAAAATGTACACACTCGCACACACACACTAGCACACACACACTAGCATACACACTAGCACACACACACTCGCACACATACTTGCAAACACCAGAAATGCAGGCTACTTTAAGAAGCTGATACAGAAGTAGACTGACAGAGTTACCCCCTTCTGGGCTTAACACAACCCAGTTCAAGTGGGGACTGCAGGGCCCTCATAAGACAGTATCTGCGTGTGAGGTGATTGTCCCTCTAAACGTAACTGAACGTTATCAACTAACATGCTACAGGTGTCGTGTTAAACTAAAAAACACATAAAGACAGCACTACAACCTCAACTTCTCTCCTTCCCCTGACTCCAAACAGCTTCCAATAACACTGATGCGGTGACATTTGCCACAATCCTCCAGGGTGTATGCTATGCGTACTCACCCACTGCCGTCACCTCGTCTCTGTGGTGTTCTCCTTCTCTCTGTACCGCCTAAGATATCTTAGAAACTTGAAGGTCCTTTCTGGGAAGGGTCTCTATGGAGAAGCTACTCCAGCATTAGCAAAGTCCCATTCATCGGTGTAAATCCCCACACTCAACACTGTCTATTAGCGCTGCGTTCAGGTCTACTAGAGCCTCAGTGAGCCCCTGGTCTTGGAGAAGGTCCCCACGGTGTTCTGTCCAGAGAGTTGGAGATTTCTGTGTTCAGGGGACTTGCTCTGTTTCCAAGAGAGAGCCTGACGTCTGCTTGACCAAGCCTTTTCCTGCTCCTCCGCCTCCTCTGCCTCTTCCTCCTCCTCCCTCCTCCCTTATCCCCCCTCTCTTTCCTCCGCTCCCTCCTTCCCTTTCCTCTGGTCAGTGCCGGCGCTCCGCACATACAGAACACGCACTGTGCGTAGGGCACCAAGTGCCTGGGGGCGGCACCAAAAGAAAAAAATAATTAAAAAAAAAAAAAAAATTATATCAAAAAAAATAATAATCATCATCATAACAATAATCATAATAACACCATATATTTAAAATTAACATGTGTAAAACGTGTTAATAGATAAGCAATAAAAAAGTAACATTTGCTCGAGAAAAAGATGTGTCTCCCTCTCTCTCTCCCCTTGATGCCTCCTCCCCCACATCCCAGTGGTATGTTCCACATCATTCTCAAGTTCGGCAGACACCTGTGTTTGGACATGGCCTCGAAAAGGCATCAAGAGTCTGGGGCGGATAAGAGAAAGAAGAAGAGACATCGAGATGATGCACATGCGTCGATGGCAGGTAAGACAATGTTTTAAATAAAAATGGCTAATTCTGTAACATTTAGTCCTTGTATGAATGTCTATGCTCATGCCAGGGTTAACGTTACCGTTAACGTCAACAAACTAACGTTAGCTCCTATATTCTTTTAGCCATCAGAATTCGTCAGCCAAGTTTACTTATATAGGCCTACTGCATTTCAAAACGTTTATTTGGCGTTTGTTATGTAGCCTACGTTATGCTAGCATGTGTACTGTGAACCAACAAGTATGCAATTGTGTACTGTAGTGGAAAAAGTAATGCTACAGATGATACTTTAAAGTAATGAGTTGATGAATGGAGAACGGCTCTTGGTAACTAGGGATGAGCACCGAAACTCGGTTCCAGTAGGGAACCGGTTCTGACGTAAATGGTTGTAACGAGATCGAATAAGAACGCACATTTCGGTGCCTCGTAACGGTGCCTTTTTTTTTTTTTTTTTACACATAGGCTTACATAAACCTGTAATTAATATTTAATATTGTTTTTAAATCAAGGTGCAAAACTGTATTTCAGTGTACAATCCCTGAGTATTTCTTCTTGTATTTCTGAATGCAGGGTCAATGCTTAGATATGTGCAAGGAGTTCCTCAAGACCAGGAGAAAGATTTAGATGATCAACCATCCACCAGCAGTTCAAGCACACATCATCAACCACCAATCTCTGCAGACTCTGCAATAGCACCCAGCCCTGACCAACAACCATCAACTACTAGTTCAGGTACAGATACAACCTAGCCCACAACCACCGGCAGAGTGAGTCCTGTCACTGAGAGGCCATCAGCAAGTGACATTGTAGAGACGTATGTGCCCCCTCCAACTGATCCTGCTCTATCGCCAGCACACATTTTAGATGCTGATCGGGTTGAAATTGTGCACAGAGGGCCTTTCAAAGTCAGCCCTGATTTTAGTTTTCCAAAGGGACCCGATGGAAGAGCATTTCATTCCAGCCTCCAGTTCAAAACCTTACCAAATGGAGAGAAGGTTAACAGAAGCTGGGTAGTGTACTCTCCACAGAACAATGCTGTGATCTGCTTTGCATGTAAACTTTTTAGTGTGAAGGACATAAAGCTGACTGCAGAGGGCCACAGTGATTGGTCGAACATCAACACCAGTTTGAGAGGTCATGAGTGTAGCCCAAACCATACACAGTGCATGGTTAAGTGGAGAGAACTGGACACACGGCTTAAAAAGGGCATGGCAATAGACCAACAGGAGTTGACATTACTGGAGGCAGAAAGGAAAAAGTGGCGAGATGTTCTGAAACGCCTGCTCTCAATCACTCTCTCACTGGCTTCAAGAAATTTGTCTTTTAGAGGCTCTTCTGACCGTCTTCATGAGCCAAACAATGGCAACTTTCTGAAGGAAGTGGAGCTTATGGCAACATATGACCCTGTAATGGAGATTCACCTGGCTAAATTTTCCCGCACACACTACCTCAGTCATGAGACACAGAACAAACTCATTCAGATAATCTCTTCAGAAACATTAAGCACTATAGTGAGACATATCCAGTCAGCAAAATATTTTTCTATCATTCTTGACTGTACCCCAGATTTGAGTCACAAGGAACAGATGTCAGTCATAGTACGCATTGTCCATCTCCAGCTACAACCAGACATTAAAGAATACTTCCTGGGATATATTGATGTGGAGGAAACTTCTGGCCTTAGCCTGTCAAATGTTATCCTAGAGAAGTTGAAGGAGCTTGGCATTCCATTCGAAAATTGCCGAGGACAGGCCTATGACAATTGAGCCAACATGAAGGGGAAGAAGCAAGGTGTTCAAGCTAGACTTCTACAATTAAACACAAGAGCATTGTTTGTTCCTTGTGGAGCTCACACCATGAATCTCGTCATAGCTGAGGCTGCCAAGTCCTCCCAAGATGCCACTGGCTACTTCGGCTATTTGCAAAAGTTATTCAATTTCTTTTCAGGGGCCACCCAGCGATGGGCCATTTTGACAAAGCATGTCCAACTGACACTGAAATCTTGGACTGATGTTAGATGGGAGAGCAGGCTTAAGAGTGTAACAGCTGTCCGGAATCAAACAAAGGAAGTGAGAGATGCTCTCCTGGAGGCTAGGGAGGCTGTAAAGGATCCAGTGGTAAAAGTGGAGGCTCAAGCTCTTGCTGAGGAAGTAGCCTCATTTTGATTTTTGATTTGCTCTGTTGTGTGGTGTGAACTTCTTACCATCACAAACCAGGTGAACAAGCTACTTCAATCAAGTTCCATGCAGCTTAATATTGCTGTTAGGCTCATTGACAGTGCCAAAAGTAACCTCACCAAATACAGACAGTCTGGGTTTGACAAGGCTGTGTCAACTGCTAAGGAAGTCTGTGAGGCCCTGAATATAGAACCAGAGCTTAAGCAGAAAAGACTCAGGAGCACAAAAAGGCAGTTTGCGTATGAAGCTGTTGAAGAGCACGTTTGAGGAGATCAAACTGCACGTTTCATCTCCTGAAACGTGAGGAGATGAAACGTGCAGTTTGAACCTCCCTGACATCGATCTGGAGAGATTTGAGGTGTCAGCCAGCTCCATCCTGTTCACAGCCACGTACTCATTGAGAAATATGAGTCAATATTCTCAAGAGACAAAATCGACTGTGAAGAAGCCAGTGACTTTGTCCATCGCATTCATCTGACTGATGACCGACCCTTTCGTTTGCCGTACAGGCGTATACCACCAAGCCAGTATGCGGAACTAAGTACAACTCTGAATGACATGGAGGAGAAGGGAATCATTCGCAAGTCGCACAGCGATTACGTATCGCCCCTCGTGCTTGTCTGGAAGAAGAATGGCGACTTAAGGATCTGTACAGATTTCAGGTGGTTGAATGCTTGGACGGTCAGAGATGCCTACCCGTTGCCTCACCAGTCTGATGTGTTGGCTGCGCTGGGCGGGAATGTCTTCTTCTCCACCATGGATCAGACATCAGGCTATTACAATGTGCATTTGCAGGAAGAGCATAGGAAATATACAGCCTTTTCCTTACCTTTCGGCCTGCACGAGTACAACAGACTGCCTCAGGGTCTCTCAAACAGTCCAGCCACGTTCATGAGAATGATGATGCCAATCTTTGGTGATGAGAACTTCAGCAGTGTCCTGTGCTACCTGGCGATCTCATGTTGTTAGCTCCTTCTGAGTCTGTGGCCCTTCAATGTCTTGAAATTATCTTCCCCCGTCTGTCGAGTCACAATCTGAAGCTGGCCCCACAGAAATGCTTCTTCTTAAGATGTTCTGTTAAATTCCTTGGCCACATAATCTGTGAGAAAGGCATTGACTGATCGAGACAAGGTCGAGTCCATCAGCAAAATCCAGAGAGTTGATCTGATGGAGGCTGACGAGCAGACACCATGTTCAAAGAAGATCAGATCTTTCCTTGGTATGGTGATGTATTATCAACACTTTATTGAGGGATGTTCTGTGAAGGCCAAGCCACTCTTCAAGTTGACAGCAGGGTCCAGTAAGCAGGCTTGTGGGAAGTTGAGGAGAAAGCCGAGCGTCACGAAACTCACACCTACTGACTGGACACCTGCCTGTCAGCAGGCCTTTGAAGTCCTGAAGTCAGATCTGCTACAGAGTGTGACCTTGGCTCACCCAATGTTCGACCAGCCTTTCATTCTAGCTGTTGACGCGTCTTTTGACGGAGTTCGAGCAGTTTTCTCTCAAGTCCCACCTGGTGAGGAGATAGCAAGACCAGTACCCTTTGCCAGCAGAATGTTGTCTCGTTCACAGATGAACTACCCTGCTCACAGACTTGAATTCTTTGCACTGAAGTGGGCTGTTTGTGAAAAGTTCAGCCATTGGCTAAAGGGAAGACATTTCACAGCAAGGACTGACAACAACCTTTTAACATACACTTTGACAAAGCCCAGACTGGACGCCTGTGAACAGCGATGGGTGACTAAACTTGCATCATACAGCTTCGACATAAAGTATGTCCCAGGCCCCAGAAACGTTGTGGCAGATGCTTTGAGCAGGTAACCCTTCGTCCAGTCTTGCGTAAGCCACCGCATTGTTACTGAGCCATACATGTCACTCTTGAGAAATGTCAGTGGTGTTGTGGATGACACAGTCCAAAATGCCTTCAGGTACTCCAACAACCATCAGATGGTCTTGAGATCAGGCAAAAGTCCACACAACACCTCTGCCAACGAAGTCTTAGACACTGGTTCAGTCGGAGCTCCAGATGTTTCAGCTGTTCTGGAAACTCATTCCAGTGGTGGTCTGAGTGAAGTCCTGGGTGCGAGTCCAGCTGTTCCTCAACTGCAGCAGGTTGACTCCCCCATTCCTCACAGCAGTCTTGTGAACCAACAAGGGCAGGATAGTACTATCAGCCGAGTCCTCTACTATTGAGAGACGGCGGAAGCCATCGAAAAATGAGAGAACAGGCGGACCAGGAAATGCTCAAACCCTGTCTTTTATGTTTGCTGACCCATTGCTGCATCCAATGCTGAGCGTCCGAGTCCATGCTTAAAGAAAAAACACAACGCAGGTTACACTAGCATGCCGTGATGTCATGGACTGTATGAGAGTGAGTGTGTGTGTGTGTGTGTGTGTGTGTGTGTTTCTACAGATATACTCCTATGCACACAAAGACCCCTTCTGTGTGTGGCGCCTCTGCAGGCTGAGACCAATACCCGCGCACGTGTAGACATTCCAAAGCACATATACCTACACATACCACACATACACAAACACACGCACAAGCACACACACCTACAAACATCCAACAAAATACATCCACCCTTTTTTCGACTGCTTTTCTTTGACCTCTCTCAGTCAATCTCGACCTCTCTCTCTGAGTCTTTCTCTGAGTCTCTCTGTCTCTCTCTCTGATTCTCTCTCTGAGTCTCTCTCTGACTGAGATTATCAGACACCAAATTTAGAACCAAGATCTCTGTAGCAGGAATCCAAGTGACTATGATTCACATTGTGTGTGTGTGTCTGTGTGTGTGTGTGTGTGTGTGTGTGTCACAGTGTGTGTGTGTCACACACACACAACCTAGGCAGGCACCCTGCAAGCTGATGATGTCACAAAATCTCTAAACAATGAGACACACACACACGCACATCAACAGTATCAGACCACATGTTGATGACACTGTTTCTCAGTCTGGTGGACATGGTCTCTGAAGAAGAGAGGAAAGAAAGAAAGACAGAGAGGAGAAAGAAAATTACAAACAGAAGTAAGGAGAGAAAACTGTGAAAGATGAAAGAACAGACTGTTGGACCAATGAATTACAAAACACTATCTCTGTGTGTGTAACTAGGTCAATGCTATCGGGTCAATACTGAGAAGCCTACAGCAGCTGATCACTAATAAAACACAAGAGAGTAACCAACACACTTATCATAGTATATCTCTCTATCACACAGACACACTCACACTTTTTTCATTTCCTATCTCATCACCTTTTCTCTCTCTCTTTTTCTGTTTTAAACATGTCAAATGCCAAATGCCAAACCCCCCACGTCTTTAACTGACGCTGAACAGTGTAGCGTGATGTGTGTGTCCTGAGGATAGGGGTTGATGTAATATGTATGATAATATCTTAGGAGTAGTTCACCCTCAGAAGAACAAGGTATTCTTAGTACGGAGTCTGTGCTCCTGTGTGTGTTTATGAGCATAAAAAACCGTACTAATTTTCCTATTCAGTGCAGCAGTTATAAATAATGATCAGGGACACACCTCCTTGGTTACCAAGAACCACCTATGCTAGTGGTAGATACTAGCTATCTAGCTACGCACACACCAGGGCTTTGAATAGCAAACAATCAGAGGAAACCAAACCTGCACCTCCAACCCTGCCAGCTTAACCTGCAGGTCAACACACGACCCAATGACCACATCTTACTCATCGGTCACTGTACATTGTCATCGGTCACTGTACATCTTTTACTTTGAATTTTCCCTACTTTAACACTACTTGACTACTACCTTACTACAACTCACGCTCCGCTTTCTTTACTTAAGTACAGGATATGAGTGTTTTTCCCGTCACAGGCTTCAACATACCCCACATTCCACGTCTCAGTCATCTCAGGATTCCCCCTCCTCTCCTTCCCTCCCCTGCCTCTCCTCTCCTCCCCTTCCCTCCCTATCCTCCCCTTCCCTCCCTCTCCTCCCTTTCCCTTTCTCCTCCTCTCCTCCCTTCCCTCTCTCATCCTCCCCTTCCCTCCCTCTCCTCTCCTCCCCTTTCCTCTCCCTCCTCTCCTTCCCTCCCTCTCCTCCCCTTCCCTCTCCCGCCTCTCCTCCCTTCCCTTCTGCACTTAACCCGCGTCGACTCATGGAGCCTTCCTCCCCTCCCCTCCTTCCCTCTCATCTCGTCCATGCCTAACCCTCTTCCTCTCCTCTCTCCCCCCTCTCTCAATAACTTCTCTCCCCCTCTCCTGTCTTGTCTCTACAGTGGTCCCTACTTAAACCTCCCGACCGCTGACCTTCCCATACTCCCACCCCCCTGACACCTCATTCAGGGACCAGCTTCCTCCCATCATCACTCCTCCCATCCTCACTTCTCCCCTCCTATCCTCTCTTCCCCTCACTTCCTCTTTCCCGTTTCGGTAGCAATGCCAATGTGGGTATGTGTGGATGATGGCTGGTTTCAGCAGCCTCACCTAGCCCGAGGTAGATTGATTGGACTCTAAGGTTGGGGGAGGCTGCACACCTGTTGTGCATTATGCAATCTATGTAAACAGGTTAAACCAGCCATCAAAGCATGCACTTGGAGAGATCTACTGTATGGCAGCATGTTACATCTCCTGCTCTGTATCACTATACACAGCCTATAGGGCAGTAAGCCAGTTTAACATCCTCACCCTTTGTCCTGGGTTCGAAGGAGCCCAGTAAAAGCCACCTACGTGGCATGGAGGATTGGCATTGTAACAGTCAGGTCTATTTTTCTTATCAATCAACCCAGTGGCTAACACTCCGTTCTGCAGAACCCTGATATGACATGTAAAGGAGAAAGGTTAAGCAGGATTACATGGGTTTAAGAGAGGATTCTAGGAAAGTGTCTTTGTGGTGGGAATCACCAGGCTGAAAGAGAGAGAGAGAGAGAGAGAAAGAGAGAGAGAGAGAGAGAGAGAGAGAGAGAGAGAGAGAGAGAGAGAGAGACAGAGAGAGAGAGCAGTCTTAGATACAATGAGAGCACACCATCAGAAATATAAGGATCAGTAACAGTCCTATTGTACTGTTGGTAGAAGTAACTTGCTGGAATGTTCTCATTGTATGCTATATTTTATAAGGGCTTCTCATTTGAACTTAACGGCTTGATTGATCTTATTAAATTGATATTTTAATTAGTGATTATGGGCATGTATAATATAAATCTGAGCCTTGGCTGGATGGCTGCGCTATTTGGAAACAAATCCTTCCTCGGTGTGTTTCAGGTTCTGATGTCCTCCAGGTTTATGGGGACCCAGGAGGTCCCCACTTTTCCCTGTCTGCTACCAGCTCCAACTGCCCTCCTCACCTACAGCCTGGACAAAAGGCTGCCTCCCTTCTGCTCCTGCTCAGATCTAGTGGATTTCTTCAGGGTTAGGGCTAGTTTCTCCAAATGCATTGTGGGTTCCCCAGTTGCAGTCCCCATTCCCGTGAACCCCTTAGAGACTGTTACTTTGATTAAGAGCTTAAAAAATTCACTTTAAAATGGACTTGATGATATATTATTATAGTTCAGTTACTGAGGCCACTACAACCTTTGTTACACCAGCAAATAAAACTTATTGACCCAATAATAAGGTAAAAACAATAATTGTGGTACCAAATTGTTTTGTGGTACCAATTGTTTGCCTGCAAATCTGCAGGCAAACAATTTGGTTTTAAAACATATCATCACAACATTTTTGGTAATTGCATACACATTGTTGAAAGTAAAAATGCAATGTTAAGCAACCAGGAAGGACAGCACTAGTTTGTGTGACTGCAGAATGTAAATATACTACTATACTCATCCTACTTTTCCCTGTGTTGCCATTGACTACCAGCAGGGTTTGTTTATGTAGTGCAACAGATAAAACACAACAAACGTGGATATCTTATTGAATGGATTTCCTTTCACTACATGTCAGCTTGACTCAGCAATGCAATTTCAAAAACAGATTTTACAAAAAGAAATTCAATCACAACAATGACAAACGCCAACAATCACAGAAACAAATACCCATCACAGAAAGAGTGAATTGTAACACTCACTCTAATCAAAAACCTCTTCTCAATCATTTGCCCACATGTAGAAGTTTGGTGTTAGCAGTTACTGTGTAGAAGTAGGAGGTACGTAGAGGTTTGTGCTATTGATTTAGTTTGTTCTTTGTTTATCAAAACCTTTTGTTCATGTCGGCACATTCAAGATACAATAATAAAAACAATTGTATTGTTATTTGCCTTTAAAACCGTCCAGTGTTTTAATAGCATTCAGTGGAAAGCAATGGCTTGCTACATTCATGCTTCAGTTGGGAATCCAACCCGCGTCTCACAGGGAGCAGGCAGAAATAAACTTCTCCCACTCACCTTACAATGATTCCAAACCTTTGCATATCATTCAGTGGTCATAAAAAATGTATTCAGATTTAGTGTTTTGAAGATGCATTCACTTCATTACTCATGACATACTGATCTCCTCTACATGAAAATACACACGCCGCTTTGAATAATAAATAGTATCAATATCAATATTTACAGTGTATTCTGGTCCTATCACCAACCCCTAATGTCAATTCAACAGACTTGCACTAGTGCTACAAATAGCATCGTAACAAATTTCGCTAGTATTATCAATACCAGCTATTTAACAATTGTTTGCCAAATTATTCCCCATTATTCACGGAGCCTGAGGTGAATAATTGTTTTAGTATATACTACACGTGAACACTCCAAAAATAAACAAGATAACTCAGTTTGAGCTCAATTTATGGGATATTGCCCAATGTCCCGAGATAGCGAACCAATCAAACTGGGCCATCTTAGGAGGTTCACATGTAACATATACTAAAACAGTATAGCTATCCAGACTGAAGTGGTTGAATAAGCTCCCTGCCTGCACCCCATTCCCAGATGTGGTGTATGGATATCATTTCCTAAGCTAGCGCATTAGCTAGCTCTGCTTAAACACCCGTCGATTTACGTCCGCTAGCTGATGATCTGATTTAGCCAGATATCTCTAGAAACCCATAGAAACCTATAAAAGAAACCTCTACAAACCTCAAGAAAACTCTAGAACCCTATATGAGAAACTCACAGAACTTGGGAAACCTCTAGAGCCCTATTGAACCCTACAACAGAAAACTGCAGACCTCAACCTGTAGAACCCTCTGACAGAAACCTCTAGGAATCTAGATTTAGAGTTAGCTGAGTATGGTGTTAGGTGTCATTATTTGTTTTAAAAGCTTGAAATTGCTTTTACTCATGGACTCATGGCATTTAGAAAATTCAGAATGTTTCCGTCATTCTGAATTTTAATGAATGACTTGTGCTGTTTTGGCAGCAATAGCATGTGGATGTCTGGGGGACAATAGTTAGTGGTGGTTGTGGGGTAATGGAGGGCCAGCAGTATTGTTGTGTTTCCTGTTTCCTCCTGGCCCACTTCCTCTCTGGAAATACCAGATCATAATGATAATAATACACTAATACAGCTTCAAAAGCTTAATAGTCCATTGTACTTGTATTATATATAACAACATAAATAATAGTACATTTTGCTTTTAAAGCAAATTGCATAAGATAAGGATTTTAAAATGTTAATTTTAATTTTACTTTTACCAATCATATAATGATCATATTCTGCCAGTTGTGAAATCTTGACAACTCTTTTTCAGCTAACTTACTTTACATATAAATCGAGTATGTCCCGTTCACAGGATAAAGCCTCGCACTCCCATCTGGGAGCTCTGCAGCAGGCCAGGGACACAGGGCCTAACGAGGGTCCTGATGACCCCTCGTTAGACCAGGGAACCTTTGTCCCTCGTTAGGCCAGGGACCCTTTGTCCCTCGTTAGGCCAGGGACACAGGGCCTAATGAGGGGTCCTGATGACCGCTCGTTAGGCCTGACGAGAGCTCATCAGGACATGTTTTACACATTCTGCCTCAATGTAATTATCCCTCTGATCAAATCAGCAGAGACCCAGAGCATCCAATCCAAATATTGATCATTAGTATTTATCAATCGGTAATGTGTGAACATGGGCAATATAAAATAAACCAGAAGAGATCGCTCCAAGAACAAGACAATCTATACAAAAACAGTGTTTTTCTTTTTATCATTATTTAATTATGTGTATTGTGATTGATTGTTTTGAATGTTATTTTCACTCCAGTACTGAATGTAGAAAAGACTCTGTTGAAATGTACTCACTGGAACTATAACGCAAACGACAAAAAACAGATATCTACTGACCTTGTAAGTTTGATTCAAAGAGAGACTCTATGCTTAGTCCTGTTGTCCTTCAGAAAGTTGGTTGTGCTGTTTTCCTGAGCCTCACTTGTAAGTGGATAAAAGCATATGCTAAATGACTAAATGAGTATAGGTGATTCTGTACGTCCCAGGGCCTGTCTGCCTGTGAGGTGACGATAAAGTTTCTGCTTCGATAAACAGCGGGACAGTATCACTCCCTTCCTGGATGACAGCCAATAACGTTGTCAATCCGATCAGCCATCAGAGGGCCATTGGTCGGCTAATGTCAACAACACACTGAGCCTGAGACACACCAGACATCCTCCCCCACACCCTCCCTTCCTATTCCTCCCCTCTCCCTTCCTCTTCCTCCCCTTCTACCTTCCTCCCCCTTTATGTCAGTTTTTATCTCCTCCCATCTCCTCCCTTCCTCCTCCCCTCTCCCTCAATCTCCCTCCCATCTCCCATCTCCTACCTCCTCCCCTCTCCCTTGATCCTTAAAACTCCTCCAAGCTCTGTTCTCTCCTCATTGTCTCCACACCCTCACATACACACCTGCACACATCATACAACACTTGCTTCATTAAAGCTTCCAGAGTCCGCAGAGGAGTGTGTGTGTGTGTGTGCGTGTATGTGTGTGAGAGAGAGAGAGAAAGAAGAGAGAGAGAGAGAGTCAGTAAGTGACTCAGTGGGTCGGTGAGTGAGTGAGTGAGTGAGTGAGTGAGTGAGTGAGTGAGTGAGTGAGTGAGTGAGTGAGTGAGTGAGTGAGTGAGTGAGTGAGTGAGGGAGTGAGGGAGGGAGGGAGGGAGTGTGCGTGCGTGCCCTCATGCGTTTCCAAGGAGGAGGTTGCGGTTCAGCAGAACAATTTTGTTCCTGTGAATATTCTCCCATTAATCACACACACAGGCACACCCACCCCATTCGCGTTGAACGCTAAAAGATAGGTCTTATCATAACCCTAAATGTACCAATCATACAACCAATACAATACATGAGTTCACAGCAGCACGCGTTTTTTATTATTATTATTTACAACAGTAAGCTGAACATTATAGGGTCCCATCCTTTCATTCCCTGTTTTTTCAGTTAATCACAGAAATCTACTGCATTTGTCAAAGTGTTTGTTATATGTGAAATGAAGCAAAAAAAATATGCTCTTTCTCTGGTTCGCAACGCCTTTCTTCTTTGTCGTTTCTTCTATTTGTCTCTAACTCATGCTCCAATCTTTCATCGATCGATGCGGATGTTGTGGATGTAAAGGAATATATGATGTATTGCTGCAGCAACATTTAAGATGATCACAATAAGTTCTGCCCGTTCTGCCTCCGTGCTGTCTGCAATCGAACCAAAACAAACCAGTGACAGCGGCCGTCCTTATTTCTTGCGAACCTCAACCCTACGTCATATCCCGCCCCTTGCAAGCCCAGCCCCCTAAACCCCCCCGTTGATTCTACCGATGTCGAAGCGACACCGATGTCTGCATATCGGGCATCAAGTGTGAATAAGTGTGAGTGAACCTCATGGTCGAACCTCCTGATATACAAATGCGGAGAAAAGACGGAAGACGTGTGAAAACTGCTATTGTGACACACACACACACACACACACACACACACACACACACACACACACACACACACACACACAATTGCTACTCAGCAGTATACAGCGGCCACAAACTTGTCCTGGTCCTGCGCTGTATATTAGCCAGATTAGCATTTTAGCTTAGCTTCATTATCTGCTAGCAGGTAGCAGGACCACAGCTGCTTGCTAAGCTGCTCAGCGCTAGTTGCTGCTGGGGAGTAGGAGGCCTTTGTTTATGCTGAGGCAAGACTTTTCTTTCCATTAGATAAGAAGAGGAGGAGGAGGAGGAAGATGGGGGGAAGAGGAGGGAGGGGGGAGGAGGAGGAGGAGGAGGAGGAGGAGGAGGAGGAGGAGGGGCTTGGAGGGAGAAAAGAGGAGGAGGAGGAGAAGGCAAGTTGAGAGCAGGCCAGGGGTGACGAATAGTGAGGAAGGATTGCAGGCTAGGGTCGAACGTTTCTTTTAGAATGATTCTCTTTTTATAAATATTTTTAAATTATCTTCTTGACAGCAGTCAATAAATCAAATGGTCTGACACAAAAACTGTGGCTGTCTCTGACATGTAATAAGCCTGTTAAATCATTTACGGCCAGAATGAAATGTTTGGATGACCTACCTGTCCGTGTAACTAACTGCCTGCCTACCTGCACACACTGAGTGCCTGTGCACTCATTGCCCATGACCACAGTCTTCCACAAGACTGGGCGGCCCTAATGAGTAAGGCAGCTAGTCATGTGTTTTTTGCAGGGAGGCCTGACACCAAGGGTGGGATTATTTTTGGTTCGATCCTTTCAAAATCCAGTTAACTCTGGCTGGTGTCTCCAAAGTTGCCCACCCAGCTTTAATATGAAGCTGTAATCAAGAAGTCAGTCCACCGTAGCAGAGCCTGGATAACTACACGACACACACACGCATGTGCACAAACATGCACATACACACACACACATGCGCACACACACACACACACACACACACACACACACACACACACACACACACACACACACACACACACACACACACACACACACTCATTTCAGCCCTAACAGCACGTTGCTAAGCAACTGCTACAGAGGCAAAAAAAGTAATAACAAAAATGTAGAATAAACTCCTGAAAGTCAATAAGTAAGTAAAGAGATTTTGTATGGATTATTTTGCCGAGTACCCCCAGTTAGCTGATAGGCATTTCACATATGGTATCCATTGAATTAACAAAATGTCAAACAATATCAAAGAAATGTTCACTTACCAGTCCCTCCAGAAAAATGCGGCATTTTTTTGTGATTGTTGCGGCCAAAAATCCTTGATTATGCGGCACGTTTTCCTAAAAAATGCGATAAAATATGCGGAATATTTATGCAATTTTATGCGATGAAATTGCGGGAACTTGCAAAAATTGCGGGAACTTGCGAAAAAATGCGGGAACTTGCGAAAAATGCAGCTTTTTGATGACGTTCACGTCGCGTAATTACGTCACTTCATAACGTTCCCATGGCAACAGGGGGAAATGGCTGCTCTTGTGTGAAGTAAACGCAACAATTTTCAACTTTCTGCTAAAATATGTGACTCTTTTGCAACGAAAATGCGGGGATTATTCAATCATGCAAGCCCTGCATATTTTGCGCCGAAATCGGCAATTTATGCGTTGAAAGTGCGGTATATTTAAAAAAATGCGGCCCCCGCATGAATATGCGGACTTATTATGCGATCGCATAATCACGTTTTTCTGGAGGGACTGACTTACAGAACAACAACCCACGTTGGTATGTTGGTAAGATTTTAAATCGTTAAGTACAAAATTCGCCATACTACCGAAACACGATATAACCTGAACGCAATTCTCTGATCGCCATCAACGGTTGTTTTAGGCATGTTGTGCATGATTTAGATGATGCAGATGACGTTGAGTGTATTGAGTCTGGTAAATTATCCAATTAAATGAGTCCTGAAACACGATGGAACCAGATGGAACCATATTGAACAAGAACACAGGGCTTCCCAACAAAATCAGCCAAATGAGAAGCGTCAACACAGATCAGAATTTCACTGCAGGATTGACACTGATACAAGACAATGTGTCAATGTGGTAACAACACAACCACAACACAACTCAGTAACAGTGTGGTCGTAGAGGACCTACAGACTGTCTGTGGTTTGTCAAGGGTGAGTGTGATAACAACACAATCACAACTCAACCCAATAACAGTGTGGTGATAGAGGACCTACAGACTGTGGTCTGTCAAGGGTCAGTGCGGTAACAACACAACCACAACACAACACAATAGCAGTGTGGTGATAGAGGACCTACCGACTGTCTGTGGTTTGTCAAGGGTCAGTGTGATAACACAATCACAACACAACACAATAACAGTGTGGTGATAGAGGACCTACAGACTGTCTGTGGTCTGACAAGGGTCAGTGCGTTGACAACACAACCACAACACAACACAATAGCAGTGTGGTGATAGAGGACCTACAGACTGTCTGTGGTCTGTCAAGGGTCAGTGTGGTAATAACACAACCACAACACAACTCAATAACAGAGTGGTGATAGAGGACCTACAGACTGTCTGTGGTCTGTCCAGGGTCAGTGTGGTAATAACACAACCACAACACAACTCAATAACAGTGGTGATAGAGGACCTACAGACTGTCTGTGGTCTGTCCAGGGTGCTGGAACCCAACAGAACTCCTTAGATTCAGGCTGAGGTTGTTTCAACTAGGTTAACCGCAGCCCAGAGGGACAGACAGATATAAATACAATGCAGACAGACAGGCAGACAGAGATAGATATAATATAGACAGACAGGCAGACATACATATAGACAGACAAGCAGACAGATGTTTGTATAATGTTTAGACAGACAGATATGTATTGAGATGAACACACACAAACAGAAACACACACACACACACACACACACATATATAGACAGAGTGATAGATAGACAAAATAGACAGACAGACAGACAGACAGACAGACAGACAGATAGATAGATAGATAGATAGATAGATAGATAGAGGGATGGATGGTCTACTGACCTCTTTGAAGGCAGCGCAGTGTCGCGTGTCATTCAGCTGGTGTAACTCAAGGCTCTCGCGCCGCTGTATAAAGGAACCCGGTACACGCGATAACACGCGCAGCAGTGAAAGCGAAGCGACACACCAATCCAATTAAAGCATGCGATCCGATCCCAACCGGAACATCACCGGCGTCTGTCCCCGGTGTCTCCCGTTATACGGTGTACGGTAAAGCTGTTAAACTACTAACTTTATCGCCTATGCAACGTGGCAGCCGGAGGAGGCTCCGGGCTGCAACACCGGGGGCTGCTGAACCGGTAAATGAGCACACCGGCAGGGTGTTACCGCAGAGGATAAGACACGACGGATACTTTGCCGCTCACGACAGCGCGAGGGCTCCGCAGCTGCATCGGGCCAGAGCGGGGCGGTGTGCTCGAGATTGCAGCACTTCAATGACATTGAGCTGAGTCAGTTTACGCGCGAGCCTCCCCCCCCCGCTCTGAATAATGCAGGGCCCGCGAGGTCCCGGAGGTTTCTGTCCCGTTCCAGAGCAATCAGAGAGCGAGCCCAGCGCGAGGCCAACACAATGAGACGGAGCCGCGGCTCGTGTTACCGCGAGGCGGCCGAGAGCCCCTATTCAGCGGGGTAACAATCTGGCCCCCACTCGGGCTTTTGTTTCCCTACCACACACACACACACACACACACGATACACACAAACGCCCGCGCGAGCGTGCACATACGCCGTCCGGTGAACCTTAGGGTTTAAAGGGGACATATTGTGAAAACAGCACTTTTCCTGGGATTTGGGGTGTTGTTGTGGGTATATGGTGCTCCCACACGCATACAAACTTTGAAAAAAGTCCGTACATGATTTTTTTTGAGTGAGATACACATTTCTGTAAGCAGCCTGCCTCCAGCTACCAAACGAGCGAGTCAGTTTCGACGTAGGAAGGGGACATTTGAATATTACCTCCCCACTTCCCCACTCCCCTCCAATCAGAGCATCGCTAAGATTTTGTGGACCAGTGGACGAGCAGCTCCGGCGGGGGGAACTCGGCGCTAGCCCTGCAGCTAAACTCCCGGAGTACAATCCCTTTCTCTGGCGCCGAGCTCCGGCGGAAGTCGGGAGGAGACAACATAGAGTAGAAAGGGATTGTACTCCCGGAGCTGAGCTGCCGGACTGCCGCCGAGTTCCCCCAGCCGGAGCTGCTCGTCCGCCGGACCTGCTAGTCCGCTGGAGCTGCCACCTAGCTTCGGCGCCAGTTCAGCTCCCGGAGGACACCGCCGGACTGCGGCCGGACGGCTTCGACGGCGGCCGGGATGCAGTCAAAGTTCCTTCCCCCCAATTCTTCTAAACCATGGCCGAGATATCCCCCACTACGAGTCTTTACTTGTGGAAGTACCAGAGACGTCAGACGCAGTCTTTATTATTCATAATATCATCCGAGTCGCACATAGCTTTTGGCCGTGATATTATATATATTATATAAATACCCGTATATAATATTATTATTATGTTATAATATATAGATATAGAGCTCCAGGAGTCAGCAAACGACAACAATCCCTTCCCCTCCATGCTGTGGTTCAGTCTGACAGCTCATTGGTCAATGGGGAGCATCTTATTTGCATCAAGGCTACACAGGGGCGGGTCCAGAGAATTTTTTGGTGGGGGGCACAGGGGGTAACAACAATTAATCTGGGGGGGCCGTCCAAAAGTAACAAAAATGAGAGGGAAAAAGCTTTGTACAGTAAACATAGCTGTTTATTAATCAGTTTTAAACATCACTGAAATTCTTACAATTAAAAAAAGCCCATTATATTAAAAATAAATAAAACAAAAATGTAAAATAGAATTTTCAAAAAAACAGAATAAAAGCTCAGTGTTTTATTATAAGTAAGCAACAACATCACAATGAAATTAGGACAGTAACAGCACTGCCACTCAAACTGACAATAACAACTGCTGAACTATTTACATAACATACATACACACACAATCAGATCATTATTTGGGAGGTGCTGACACTTTAAAATAATGATATCCTGCGATTGCCGTGTTTGCTGCTGAACAACTTAACAAACTCCTCCATGTCCAAGGCCTTGGCTCTCTTGGACTCCACACTTAGCACTCCAAGATCACTAAGTTTTTCGTTTTTCATGGTGGTGCACAAGTGATTTTTTATCAGTTTCAGTGCAGAAAAACTGTGTTCACAGGCAGCTGTGCTGACAGGTAGGGCCAAAGCAGTTTTGCACAACCTGAAAAGTTCATAAAAGACATCTTTAAATGGCTCCAGGAACTCTGTAAACTCAAGCAAACTGGTGAGATTCCTCATTCCAGCTTCCTCCTTTCTCTTCAAGATCCGCTTGGCTTGGTGGAGCTCATGCTTCAGATCCTCCAGGTTTGTCTCATAAATGGTTCCAAACAAAAACAAAGGATCCTCATCTAAAAAGCTGTTGCTTTTAGGATTGAGTGCCTGAATCCCTCTCATGATGTCACAGTTGGTTTTTGAAAACCGCCTCTCTAGCTCAGCATTTACACGGTCTAGGATTGGATAGTAAACAGTCTGACAAAAGTTATTCTTGTCGATGTCACTGTAACGTTGACCAACTGTGGAAATGACAACTGTGTCATTAAGAGCAGAGCTTGTTTTAAGTTGCCTTTTAGACATTCTCTCTGTGCTGATGTCGCACTGTTGAGCCATGCTTAGCACTTCTGTCCACAGCTGGTCAAAAGATGATTCATCCCTGCATTTTAACATTGAGTCCTGCAGCGCCTCAATGAGGTCAATTGCTCTGGCGAGGTCCAATGATGAGGACTGCAGCATATCACTCAAAAACTTTGTGTCTCGGGGAATTCTTTTGAAGGTTACTGGAAGGCAAATGAAATCTAGGTTTATCTGCCCTCGCAGTCCACGTGCCTCTACACTTCTGTCTCCATTGTTCTCCTCATCAATGTCATGAAGGACTTGTAGCACAGCTGGAAGCCGGTCCATTAGGTTCCGACAGGCATAATATCTGCAAGCCCACCTAATGTCACTGAGTCTGGGCAACTCTCGGGGCTGATCCTTTGGATACATTGAGCGCTGTATGTCCTGCCACTTCTGGTGGACATAGGAACCGGACAGAAACACATAAAGGCGCTGCAACAAGGAATAAAAGCATGACGCCTCTGGTACTGCTCTGACTGTGTCCACAATGACCAAATTTAAGCGATGTGCATTGCAGTGCACATAAAAGGCATGCTTGGCCTGGGAATGTATCCGTGCAGACACACCACTGTGCTTACCACTCATTACAGAAGCCCCATCATAGCCTGCCCCACCAGCTGTTCTCTGTACTCTAAACCATACTTTTGCAGGCTATTAACAATTTTTTCAGTTAGCCCAGCAGCATCAAGTTTGTCTGCATGCTCAAAATGCATGAAGCTTTCATGCACTGTACCTCTGTAGTAGTACCTCAGTACTAATGAAATTTGTTCCTCTTTTTTTAAGTCTTTTGTTTCATCAGCTAGAATACTAAAGACCCCACTTTCCTTTACCTCTTCAATAATTTCCTTTCTCACCATGTCTGCCAAAACCTCTAAAATCTCATTCTGAATGTGGTTGCTGGTGTACTTGGCATTGCTATGTTCCATTTTCTGTTTTATTAAGGGATCATGTTTGGCTATGAGCTCCAAAATGGCCAAAAGGTTGCCCTTGTTTCCAGAGTCCTCTGATTCCCGATGGCCACGCTGTGCTATGTTCTGAGTGGCTGTGCATAGCAAAACATCAGCAACTGTTTTGATATACTTCCTGTTTTCCTCTACCTTTTTTTGGTACTCTTTGTCCATTGCCTGGAGCAAAGATGTATTATTGTCAACACCCCTCTGATACTCCTTCCATGCCATCATGGCATTAAGATGGTGCTCTGCTTTGGCATGTAAGCAGAAACCTCCATCTTTATACATGGCCTTTTTCCAATTTGAAAAGCCAGTAGCGGAGTTGAATGTTGTCTCCGGAACAGAGGGCAGCGAAAAATGTCTGCAGACGAAAAAAAAAAGTGCTATCCTTGCACTGGGAATATTCGAGCCAGGTGTAGTCTTTATACCAGGAAGCATTGAAAGCTCTTGTCCTACCCTGTCCGTGCTGAGTACGGGGAAAGTTCTTTAGGGTAGGTTGCGCAGGGCCAGCAGCTCTGGTTTGAGAAATGTCTGAAAATATTAAAAATAAATATCAAAAGTCTGGAAATTACTACTCATGATCCAAACTGACATTTAAAGACAAAAATGTGCTTTTTGTTCTTGTTCCCACATCCAATGTCTGACAAACATATGAAAACATGTGGATTCTGGAATTTTTAAATTATGAAAAATTAAGTACATTTTTAAAAGATGTTTAACATTTTCTTTAACTTTATAAAGTTGAGTTGGATCATTATGCAATTAAAACTCCAAAGTAAGATTTAGATTGTCAAGCTTTACCTTTTTAAATACATTAAGAGACAACGACATTTCAGCAGGCAAGTAATAAACATTTTTTTAAAAAAGAGTTATTCACATGTTGCTGGTGATAAGTTAATAGAATTTTTAATGAAGATACTACCTTGGGGACCTTTCGGTGTCGCAAAAGTAGCATGAACTGGGGGGTTTCTGCTGGGGGGGAGCTGCTGTGACTGCTGGAGCTGCTACAGCTGTCATCTGATTCAGCAGCATCATCAGGGTCAGTCCTCTCCCTTTGTGCATCTGAAAGTATTGATTGACACAGTCAACACATCAATTTTATTTTTAATTGCACATACATGATTTAAATTTTTAACCAAGTGTACATGATTATTTGTTTTATAATACATAGCATGAATTACAGATATTTAACAAATATACAATTTTAAGTTCATAGTGCCAGTTTTATACTGTGATTTAAAATTAGGTAATCAACCCTCAGAACTTTTTGCATGATAATGTTTTGACTCTATAGAGGCTTCTATCTTATTCCATTTTAAGCCACTATACAAACATGACTGAACAATAACCATCATGATTTCTAGGCAGATTTTTAATTTTTCAATTTTTGGCCTATGATGTTTGGTTATTATCAAACATACACACACATATTGGAGGTTATTTACAGATAAATTAATAATAATAACCCTTTCTTTAAACAAATCTAATTGAAATTTGGGATAAAACAACAAACCTTTTTGTATACAAAAGCAGTGTTACACTGCCTCATTTGTAGTTATTATAGTTTATACAGTTATTTTACAGTGATTTTACAGCCACTACAGTAAAATAAACAAGTGTTTGATTATAGTTATTTTATACAGTTATTTTATATTAAAACTCTCCACTTGTTGACGATCCATCGCTTCACCTCACACACAGGCAGCACTGACTTTCGCGGTCAATTGATTTTGCGGTAAATTGCGATAAGGTACTTCCGGTTCAATGACCACTTCCTGGGGGGCAAACGTCATAGACATATGGGCAAACGTTATATCTGTTACCTAAAGGTCAATGACCCTTTTCCCGGCTTTTCCACAGTCAAAAAATTATAATATCGCGAGTTTTCCGATCCGCGGCTGCGGATCAGACGGCCGCTGCATCGCGGCAGCGGTAAAATGTTAGCGGTTTTAAAGTGACCATAACTTAAGTTATACATCACAGATTCAATCATCCAACCCCACATTTTAACACCTGAACCGTCCCCTTTCGATACACTCCAACAGGACCTCAATGTAAGGTTTAAGGTGTAAAAGTTTTTCTTTTCAGAATTCCGTAATTTTCACGCGTTGCGCTAGCGGCACGGATCCGTGCCGCTCGAGTTCTAAGAGTTAAAATATGGTATCGAATTAATTCATTCATCGACTAACTGTAAATTTGTGCAGAACACGTCGCACATTTTAAAGCTTTTCCCTGGTCCTGGCTGTATTTTCACCTGGAGGTCCGTGAGTGCTGGTCTGGCCCTGGAAATTTTGACCCTGTTCTGCTTGGCTGCATTCGGCTCGACTCTCATCCTGGTCACCTGCACTTTCCCTGCTAATTTTCGTCTTGGAGAAGAAATCGAAGATGTCTCCCTGCCTCCGTTTCATACTGTAGTAGTAGGCTACATTGAAAAACATAAATAACGGCTATTACTGAACGTTGATTCAGATGGAGAGCTAACTAAAGTAAAACACACCTGTTGTGTTGTTTTAGAGCAGTTTGTCATGCAAATTTAACAGAAGTTGGCAAAAAAAACAACAACTGTAACAGACAGTTTTAAAGAAAAGGTTCTGTTCTTACCTGAACTCGTTGCACCAGGTCCAGGTCACGTTGAAATAAAGTCCGACTGTTGAAGTTAAGCGAATTCTACCGCAGAGCCGCGGAGCTACTTCCGTTGTATTTAGAAAATAAAAGCCTGATAAAAAGTATGATAGGAAACGCCATTGAACTTTCAAACATGTTCAGCTTTATAACGGATGTATTTCAGCACACACCCACATATCTCAGAGTTAACACACACGCACACACACACAAATCCAAAAACACACGCACACACACAAACACATACACACACACACACACACACACAAACTGGACGTCAGTCTATCATGACCCCGGTGACCCCTGCTCAGCCGACGCAGATCGCGTTAAGACGGTGAGGTTCCTGTGGTCGGGGAAGCAGTGGTCTAGCAACGTCATTATAGCCTACTATTAAGACATCAATCAGCACCCTAGTGGCGGAGGGAAATTATCGTCTCTTTTTTCCGTGGCCGCGTGGGACTGTAAAGCCTCCCATTAACGGCCCGTTGAACGACACCGTGAAGACAAACTCAAAAACGAATTCCATTAACGTTCTGCCGTTTTATTTAAAAGGCACAAAGCTCCACGTTTTGAGAAGAGAGTAGCCCATCCTTATAATATAATTAGAATACATTGAATGAATACAAAACTAGAATACTTATAGCAAATGAAATTGTCCAAACCCTGCAATCCTCCCTGGGAAACCCCACATTGACAACAGATAAGTCACAGTTATTAGATCCATAGAAGTAACGTCCACATGGATTGATGTTGAGTGTCCCTAGGGTCTGAGTTCATGACTGATTGTTTCTGTTGGATTGTCATTGAGTCTCGTGTTTGATTGTCTAGTGTTGTTGTGATCTGTTGTCTTTTGGAAAGAAGGTTTCAAGTTTGAAGAACATGAAGTGTTTCTGAACCCCCATGAATCAGACACGGTGTGAGGCGTGTATCTAAACAGAACCTACTGGCCCCCTGCTGTGACCCCATTAGGGATCGCTGCGCACAGTCTGAAAACCATTGGTTTGGTGGATGAGGACCAGCGAACGACTGTCTGCATGCTGAGCTGACTCATTCAGTTCAACCCCTGAGCCCAGCGGTCACCAACCTTTTTTAACCCAAGAGCTACTTCAAAGGTTCTGAGTCGTACTAAGGGCTATTTGTTTGATGCAAACTTACTGGATAGAATATATTTGTATTATTTATAAGAAGATAGAATATATATCAGAGAGAGTGAAAATGAAATCGGGACCTTCCTTCTCATCCTTGAACAAAATGTTCACAATTGTCATCATTGCTAATTTCAAGGTCTCCCCTTCCGAAATTACTTTTTTGTTCTTTATTAAGAATATTGCCGTTCTGTCATAGCCACAGCTGTTGTGCTGTGTGTTCTCCCCCTGTGCCTGCCACACCCCCTGTTTGCCTCTGTGCTGTTCCTGCCACACCTCAGCTATTCAGACCTGGCCTGCATCAGCTCATCAACTCCCCTTCAAATACACCTGGTTTCCCTGCTGTCGTCGCCAGATCGTAATTCGAACTTCAGTGGTAGTTATACGTACCTGACTCCAGTATTTACATTTACTAGTTATTTATTCTCTTGTTGAAATCTCGTTTCTCATCTTTGTTTTCCTTTTGCCTCGGTGTTTCGTGGATCAATAACTCCAGCCTGCCTGCATCACTCCCTCAAGCCTGAAGCTCCCCACTCTCGAAACCTGTTCATCCTCAAACTCCTGTCCTGTCTCTGTGTTCTGCTCTTTGGTGCAGCAGCTATCGAACCCTAACGTGCCCTAAATGAGGATTCAGTTGCTCTTAGTGATTTTTTTTACACCAGCCTCATGAAAATAGCCAAAGCTGCTTTTAACTCACAGGTCTTTTCTGCCTGCAGGGTAGTTAGCCTGGAAGCTATTGTGACAGGCAAGGGCGTAGGAACCGGGGGGGACGGAGGGTACGTGTCCCCTCCAATATTGGAGATAGGCGCATTTGTCCCACCTAAAAATTATACCGGGGGGAGAAAAATATTTTATTTTATTTTGAAAGCGCAACACAGCGTCTTGTCACCGCTTCTTATTCTAAAAAACTGGATGATTGAGCAATTAAAGAATTGATTTGATATTTATCAGTTCATTACTGCAAAATGTGTTTTCCTTTACATTTACAAATGTAGCTTTTTAGTAGAATAAAATATATTTGTGAATTCTTTCAGTGTAGTTAATTTATGACATATTTCTGTTCAAACCATTAACGAATCTGTCAGGTTTCCGATATGTGTCCCCCCCAATGTTAAACTCATTCCTACGCCCCTGGTGACAGGTAATGAAAAGTTGCTCCACATTGTGCCGCTTGGCCGTCACAACAGTCGCCCGCAAAAAAGACACACACTTGTCTTTCACAGTAGTAAAAAATAACTCTTCCTCCCAATCATTCAGGAAAATTTAAGTTTTCTTTGTCTTTTCTGCCACGTATTTCTTTATTTTGTGGGTAAACCCCGCATCTAGCTTCAGATTTAAGTTGTGCTCGCTAGCTTGTCCAAGCAAAGAGGGCAAAGAGTGATATTTTTAGAACATGCCCTGCGGGTGACCAGATGCCCGCGTGCACAGTGTTGGCTACCCCTGCCCTAGAGGTAACAACCTCTGCTAGCCACCCTCAGCCAAAGAGCATGCACCTGCTAGCATCTTTAAACTCACATCTGCAGATACACATACATCTATCTCTCTCTCACACACACACACACACACACACACACACTTACCATGGCGGGGTGAGGCTGTCTGAAGGTTGAAACTTGGAAGCCGTTAACATCCGTCCTCCGATAACCTACAAACATATGTTGTTTATATTATTATAAATATATATTAATCTAAAATAAAGGTGGGTTTCTAAATTGAATCATATGGGACAACACCCTCCCCCCCCCGCCCCCCGCCACACACCGATACAAATATGTCTACCATATGTAATTCAGTCTTCATTAGGCCATTATGGACGCATTATTATCAGCATGTGTGTGTGTCTGAGTTTGTGTCTGTGTGAGTTTGTGTGTGAGTGTGTGTGTCTGAGTTTGTGTCTGTGTGAGTTTGTTTGTGAGTGTGTGTGTGTGTGTCTCAGTTTGTGTGTGTGTGTGTGTGTGTATTTGTGTATGTGTGCGTGTGTGTGTCTCAGTTTGCGTGTGTGTGTGGGGGGGGTCTGATTTTGTGTGTGTGTGTGTGTTTGTGTAAATCTGAGTTTGTGTGTGGGTATCTCAAATTTGTTCGCGTGTGTATCTGAGTTTGTGTGTGTGTTTGTGTGCGTGTGTCTGAGTTTGTGTATGTGTGTGAGTTTGTGTGTGTGTGTCATAGGTGTAAGGTAAACACTTTGTATGAATAATCTGCAGTCTGTTATTGATTATTATGTCATGCGATGAGGTCATATAATTTGATTATTTAAAAAAGATGATGTTGACAGAACATAACTCATCTGTCTGTCTCTTTGGGTTATCTGTATACCTGTCCGTCCAACCCGGCATCACTCGATTTCGTGCTCATGCGCACGTTAATCCATTGAATTGTGTCCCAGGGCACGATTGTCCGACTTTGTTCGTGCTACACAGAACGAAATGTAAACCAATGCATTCTGAATGGGAGCGTTTCTCCGATGTTTCCGTGCTACACAGAACGAAATGTAAACCAATGCATTTTGAATTGAAGCGTTTTTCAGGCGAGAGAGAGAGTGTGCGCAGGCAGTACAGTGCATCCTCTAGTTATATATATGTCAATATTTCAGATTTTTTAAGCAGACCTCCTCAAAAACTGAAACGAACATGCTCCACAGAACGCACGTTTCTCAGACAATTATCGTGCTCCACAGAACGAAACGAGAGAGAGAAAGAGAGAGAAATGGGAGGGAAAGAGAGAGGCTTCAGAAGGGGTGTGCGCAGATAGTACAGTGCACCCTCTAGTTATATATATGTCAATATTTCCATTTTAGCATTTTTGAAGCAGACCTCCTCAAAAACTACAAATAAATAGCCTAAATAAATAAAAATAACCGTGCTCCACAGAACGAAATGTAAACCAATGCATTCTGAATGGGAGCGTTTCTCCGATGTTAACCCTATATGCAGGGGTGGATGGTGTATAGGGGCGATTTGGGCGACGCACTACCAACTGGGAGAAAGAGGATTTTTTTTCTAACAAATTATCACAGCAAAAGTAGTTTTCAGTGTTCTAGACATATTATCTGTCATCGTCCAATCAGAATCGTCAGATTCAAGTCAAATGGTCCCGCCTCTCTGGGCGAATTCATTGATGTGGAAAATCGCCCAAGCATCATGTTAAAACTTTTTTTTTCAGAAAATGAGCCTTCAATGCATTTTCAATGGGGATTTGGGACTCGCCCTAACGTGCTTGCGACATACGTAACTGAGCAAAGAGTGCGAAGGGATATCTTCGATCAAGTCACTTGATAATTTCAACATGGCTGCTAATGTGTGCAATTCCATTGCGTCTCTGAAAGAAGTTCCTTTTAGTCGACGATCCAATTCAGACAAATTGGCATTAAAACAATCAGGACCTCCAAGACCAAAATTAATGATCAAACAAATTTCTACAAAGGGGGGAAAGTCCTACACCCGAGGATTTTCAACAAATTGGTACGAGAAAAAAAGCTGGCTAGCAGGTTGTGAAGAAGCTAACGCAGTCTTCTGCTACCACTGCCTACTCTGACAGATATGCACCATCTGTCTGAGAAAATCAAGAAGCATGAGATTTCAAAGATCCACATGGATAGTTGCTTGAGATTTGCGACTATTGGGAGGGTGAACATTGCCACTCAACTGGACGAGGGATACCGGCTAGCTGTTCGTCGCCACAACGATGAGGTGAGCAAAAACCGACACATCCTCAACCGGCTCATCCAATGTGTGAAGTTTTGTGGAGTGGTCGAGTTGGCTTTGCGAGGCAAGGATGAGACAGAGGCCTCCACAAACCCAGGTATTTTTCTTGGATTGGTGGACTTCATGGCACAGTTGGATGAAGTTTTCGATGACCACCTGAAAAATGCTACGGTGTTCAAGGGCACATCCAAGACGGTGCAGAACAAGCTTTTGGAATGAAAGGATTGTGGAGGAGGTCAAGTCAGCTCGCTATCTGGCCATCCAAGCTGATGAAACTACGGACGTCTCCACGCACTCACAGCTAGTGCTTGTGCTTAGATACATTGATGACAACCATGCAGTGCAGGAACGTTTTTTTGAGTTTATTCCCATCTCGGATTCAACGTCAGTTTCAATTGCCAGTGTACTTTTGGAGAGACTGAACCAGCTTTTGGCCGACGACAACGGCAAAATGAAACTCATTGCACAAGCTTACGATGGTGCCAGTGTAATGAGGGGAGAGAAGGCTGGTGTGCAGCAAAAGATGCGTGAACATTTTTAGAATGCCCATTGTGTGCATTGCTATGCACATCAGCTTAATTTGATCATGCAGCAAGCTACCTCCCACATCAAAAAAGTCAACGTTTTCTTTTCCGATCTGAGCGGTATTGCGTCATTCTTTTCCCGGTCACCGAAACGGAGCAGCGTTCTGGACAAGATGGTTTCACGAACACTGCCCAGAGCTTCATCTACAAGGTGGAATTTTAACAGCAGGATCGTCAACACAGTGTACGAGAACCGAGATGACCTCCTTGAATGTTTTGAAGCCATCAAGACGGGTTCACATGGTCCTTTTGAACCGCTCAGCGTGAGAGAGGCATCTGGCTACGTAAGGATGCTACAGGACGAAGATTTTTTTTTTTCTGTGTTTTTTTCACAACATCATGCCCCACGTCGACATTCTGTACCAGAAGCTCCAGAAGAAGGACATTGATGCAGTCTTCATCAAAAGGGCCCTCGAGAGCTTCACAAGCAGTGTGCAGACCATTAGGTAAGATAACATTTATATTATTTGATCCTTCTCAAAGCAAAGCTTTGTTATGAGAACATATGCATGAAAGGAGACTGTATTTGTGTTATTTTTTATAATATATGTTATTTTTTATAATATCTTGCCAGTGGTGTAATCTAGCTTGCTTTACTCTGTGCTGGACATCCTGGTTAGGCGAGGCACAATGGATAACTTAAAAAACAGTGTTTAACACTAACATTATGCATCCCTGCCCAATTTAAGTGACATCTGATATCTTGTCAGATGTCAGTAGATGACAACTAGATAAAGTGTGAACATGTGCATCACGTAGACTACAGTAATGTACACAGCCTAACAAACGCATTATTGGTTTGTTAGGCTGGGCAAACCAAGCCGTCCGACAAACCAAGTACGGCTTTGACAGAAGAGGCGAAGCAGAGGCTGTCTGAAGAGGTCTGCTACACCATCCTGGCTCACACCAAAGCAAGGTTCTCTTTCACTTGCCACCTTGTGAGTGCTACCTTAGTACAAGGAAATATGTTTGAATGGTACTGCCATTCATTTCCTGCTGATGCTCTGAATGCCACTGTGAAGGCATATCCCACGCTGAACAAGGCAAAGCTCAAGACTGAACTGTCTCTGATCTATGAGAATCCTGAATTCAAGGCTCGCTGTGGTTCACTGGCACTGTACCAGGTTATCATGAGCTACAACCTCCAGGAGACATTCTCTAAGACTGTGAGTTTGTTGAACATTCTCATAACTACTCCTATGACAACAGCTGAAGCTGAGAGATGTTTCTCAACTTTGAAAAGAATTAAGACAATCCTGCGAAACTCAATGGGCCAGGAACGTCTTAATGCCCTGGCCATGCTCTCCATGGAGAGGGACCTAGTCCTCAACATGCGTGATTTCAATGAGAAACTCATTGACCGCTTTGCTGCACTGAAAGAGAGATGAGCAAAGTTTCAGTACAAGTAATGTAGTCTCTCTCTCTCTCTCTCTGTCTGTCCCCAAACCCCCCCCCCCCTTCCCCTGAGGATGGACACTGGGTTACAGCGGCCCTCACAACCCCCCCACCCCCCAGTCCCCTGAGGGTGGACACTGGGTTACAGCGGCCCTCACAACCCCACCCCACCCCTTTCAAGTGTATATTGTATATAGTTCTCTGCAAACCTATGGTGGCATCATGCCTTCAGTGTGTCTAAATTTATACTTGACTGTAGACAGATTTATGAGTGGAGTTACCAACACAATAGATTGGACATACACATGTGGACAAAATTGTTGGTACCCCTCTGTTAATGAAAGAAAAACCAACAATGGTCACTGAAATAACTTGAAACTGACAAAAGTAATAATAAAAATTTACTGAAAATTAACCAATGAAAATCAGACATTGCTTTTGAATTGTGGTTCAACAAAATCATTTTAAAAAACAAACTAATTAAACAGGCCTGGACAAAAATGCTGGTACCCTTAACTTAATATTTTGTTGCACAACCTTTTGAGGCAATCACTGCAATCAAACGATTTTTGTAACTGTCAATGAGACTTTTGCACCTGTCAACAGGTATTTTGGCCCACTCTTCATTAGCAAACTGCTCCAGGGTGCCTTCTCCAGATGGCATGTTTCAGCTCCTTCCACAGATGTTCAATAGGATTTAGATCAGGGCTCATAGAAGGCCGCTTCAGAATAGTCCAATGTCTTGCTCTTAGCCATTCTTGGGTGTTTTTAGCTGTGTGTTTTGGGTCATTATCTTGTTGGAGGACCCATGACCTGCGACTGAGACCAAGCTTTCTGACACTAGGCAGCACATTTCTCTCCAGAATGCCTTGATAGTCTTGAGATTTCATTGTAGCCTGCACAGATTCAAGACACCCTGTGCCAGATGCAGCAAAGCAGCCCCAGAACATAACTGAGCCTCCTCCATGTTTCACAGTAGGGACAGTGTTCTTTTCTTGGTATGCTTTATTTTTGCGTCTGTGAACATAGAGCTGATGTGCCTTGCCAAAAAGCTCCAGTTTTGTCTCATCTGTCCATAGGACATTCTCCCAGAAGCTTTGTGGCTTGTCAATATGCATTTTGGCAAATTCCAGTCTCGCTTTTTTTACGATTTGCTTTCAACAGTGGTGTCCTCCTTGGTCGTCTCCCATTAAGTCCACTTTGGCTCAAACAACGACGGATAGTGCGATCTGACACTGATGTACCTTGACCTTGGAGTTCACCTTTAATTTCTTTGGAGGTTGTTTTGGGCTCTTTGGTTACCATTCTTATTATCGTCTCTTCATTTTGTCATCAATTTTCCTCCTGCGGCCACGTCCAGGGAGGTTGGCTACAGTCCCATGGACCTTAAACTTTTGAATAATAAGTGCAACTGTAGTCGCAGGAACATCAAGCTGCTTGGAGATGGTCTTATAGCCTTTACCTTTTACATGCTTGTCTATAATTTTCTTTCTAATCTCCTGAAACAACTCTCTCCTTCACTTCCTGTGGTCCATGTTCAGTGTGGTACACACCATGTCACCAAACAGCACAGTGACTACTTTTCACCCTTTAAATAGGCAGACGGACTGATTACAAGTTTGAAGACACCTGTGATGCTAATTAGAGGACACACCTTAGTTTAACATTTCCCTATGGTCAAATTATTTTCAATCTTTTCTAGGGGTACCATCATTTTTGTCCAGGCCTGTTTCATTAGTTTGTTTTTTAAAATGATTCTGTTGAACCACAATTCAAAAGCAATGTCTGATTTTCATTGGTTAATTTTCATTAAATTTTTATTTATTATTACTTTTGTCAGTTTCAAGTTATTTCAGTGACCATTGTGGGTTTTTCTTTCATTAACAGAGGGGTACCAACAATTTTGTCCACGTGTGTAACACACTCACCCCTTTTAGAATCACATTCTCTCTCACTCTCACTCTCACTCTCGCACAAACACACATACAGACAGAGAGAGAATGTTAACTTGTGTATAATTCCCAATTATTATTGATGTATTTGCACTTTTAATCTTGTGGAATTCTACAAGGCAAATAAATTAAGTTAAAACTTTGTTCCCAGGCTCCATTTGTCTTTGTAAGGAAATGTTCTCTTTTGTCTTTATTATTTTGTCAGAATGCACCAGAATGCTTGGTTTGTATGTGAAAATCACAAAAATTTCGGGGGGAGGATGCCCCCAGACCCCCCTACAGGGGTTTGGTTTACAAACTTTCAGCCCCCCCTAAAATAAAATTTACCAGCCGCCACTGCCTATATGTATATATATTCATATTATAGGAGAGGCCCTCTTAATCCCATCAGTGACTTGGCTCCGCAGTGCATCAGTGTCCCTCTCTATGGCTCCCTCTCTCTCTTTTCCACTGTGTTTCGAGAATTCATATCGATATAACGAGAAATTATGTAATGATAACGGCAAGAAAATAAAGACTCCATGGTCATAATAATTTAAAAATAATTAAATTAAAGCGTGTAACAAGGAAATGAGACAATCTAGTTGTGGGCCAGCAGAGGCTGAATTTTAACCGAATTCAGCCCATAACCTTATTTATTTTAACCTTCAATGAATATTTTAATATTGTCTGGTATACCTGAACCACACTTACACATTGGTGGAAGTGGATTTTCAACGGTCAGTTAGGCTACAGATCTTGTTAGAACGATAATTGAAATAAAGCTACATGGTCTAAATAATATAGGCTAACTATATAATTGTATATATATATATATATATATTATATATATATTTTAATATTAAATTAATTCAATATTAAACCAATGCATTTCAATCGGGAGATTTTTTTCGACTTCAGAAGGGGGGGCGGGCTGCGTAGTGAACGCTTTGCATCATCTTGTTATTACGATAATTGAATAAAAGCTACATGTCTACTTATAATATTATAACTAAATCATTTTATATTAAAAAAAAATATATATAGGCCTATATAATATATATTTTAATATTTAATTAATTCAATATTAAACCAATGCATTTCAATCTGGAGATTTTTTCGACTTCAGAAGGGGGGCGCAGTGCACGCTCTATATCGCCCCCATATCGTTCTATTTCCCACAGTTTAGACTTGTAATTAATAAGTTTCTTTTGTAGTCAACGTGACTCTTCTTTTTTTTTTCATCACTGTCTGGTGGCTAGCAGGCTATAACGTCACTCTGAAAGATGTGCACGGACACATTTAACGAGGCAGGGTTATTTGAAATAATTCATTAAGTTATCATGTGTGAGAGGTCATTCCTCCTCCTGAGTGTGTACGGGTGTGTATTGACAACACAGTCTCACTCCGAGAACGTATGCTGACTGTTGGCAAGGGCACTTTCGCGTCGGTCGCTGACGGGAAAGGTACCCTTCGGCGTCGTCTGCAGACGGAGAGGGGGTTCAATTCACTACAATGTTATGCCATCCCTGGCGATGTTTGAAGTTCAGAGCGGGTGCTCCAGCACCATTCACTGCTGTAGGCCTATTAACCCGACTACGGCTCTAAGACGCTGAGCATCGTTCCTATTGGATCGTTTTTAGGATATTTATTTATTATATAGGCTACGGAAACCACCAGACTTCCTCGAAGCAATGGGAATGGTCTATTAAATTCAAGATGGGTGTGCGAGAATAGGGATATAGTGCCATACTGTCAATATGAATTTCATTCAGGTAGATTTCTTTAAAGCTATGGTCCACTAATAACATTATAACAAAATAATTGTATATTTCTATATATATATATAATATATATATTTTAATATTTAATTATTAAATACAATAACGGCTTTAAACATGTGACATGCCTACGTTTTTTTGGCCTTTTTTTTTTAAAAAAATGAATGGGACTGCGTCAACGTCACGTGACTCAGCGTCACGTGAAGTAGGGTCCGCTGGTTAGGAAATAGACAGATATTCCAAGGTTTCCTTCAAAAGGCACCTTGGAATATGTTATTTTCCGCAGTTTAGACTTGTAATTAATGAGTTACTTTTTTAATGAACTCGTTTTTTTTAAATCTCTGTGTGGTGGTTTGTTACGTCACTCTGAGAGACGTGCATGGACAGATTTTATAGTGACACAGCCGATAACCTATTCTTGAAAGCAAAACAACAAGCTCATTGATTTAACGAGGCAGGGTTTTTTGAAACAATTAATTGAATATGTGTGAGAGGTCATTCCTCCTCTTGAGTATGCTTCCTATTTATGTCTAGTGTACCCCTACTGTCCACAAGCACCCCCCCCCCCCCACTATACTACAATGATCAATTAGGAGGCCGAAGCCCTAAAGGAAGTGATGCAATAGGTGACGAGGACATTAACAAGTAAGCTATAGACCTGGGGTCTCTTTTATATCAAAGGGGGTCTCAAAGGATACATACCACTATCAACTTGTGGTCTACAGTCCTAGAGGAAAGGCTCACATAGCATCATCAAATGCTCCATTGAAACACATTGGCAACAAGCAGTTGCTAGAAATTAGTCTAAATTAGTTGACAAGTGAGAGAAACTTGTCAATTAGACCTTCAACCAGGGTGCATCTTGGGATTACTCTGTGAAAATTGTGGGCCCCCTGGAAAAAGCCGGCCCTAACCCTAACCCTACTGTACGTTCACATCAGAAGCGAATTGCGCTGAAAAGACGCTTTGGTCGCTCATAAAGTATCGCTGCGAATATTTCTGTTCGCTTTTGTCGCTCAAGTCGCTCATGATGTACAATTCAATTTTGCAGACGCATTTAAAGGAGCTTTTAGTACAGACAGCCATATCAAAGAGTGAACTCCCATACACTTTGGCCATATTGCAGAGACGGTATTGCTTGTTGGATAAAGTGCTTCGACAGCAAGTAGGACAGTGATTCCCCTCCAATATATATATATAAAAAACCCCTAAAATGTAATTACAACTGAGAACAAAAAAACGTTGCGTGCTGTAGTAGGCTAGTTAAAATATGTTTCACTGATCTGCATCTGCAAATCATGATCTGCACTCATTCGTCAAACAAATTGACATTGGCGCACATGGCTAATTTGTGTATGTGCACAGGACTGGCTGGCTCCGCATGTCAAATAATGGAACATATTTATCCATCTATCTAGGCCTGCCTGCCTGCCTGCCTGCCTGCCTGCCTGTCTGCCTGCCTGTCTGTCTGTCTGTCTATCAACGTGTGTCTAGTTTTAATGTGATGTATTTTGTGTATGTCCAGTCAGACTTGTCTCCCTTGTTCTGTGTGGTCTTGTAGGCTACTGTCCTGTGTGAGCCGAATCACCTAAATGAATTTCCGACGATTTGTGTCGTTTGGTATTAATAAAGACTTGACTAGGCATTCTATCTATCTAGACTATTTAATTAAAAATGATTTACCTCAGGCTCCGTCAATAGTGGGGAATAGCGGGAATAGAGGGATAAAAGAAAAGAGATTGTCACTTGTCATTTATCCCTCGTCTTGTCGATTAGTTTGTGTATGTGACAATTTCAAAAACGTGTTTTGTTTAAAGCATGACTACACGCGATTGGCTGGTTAGATTGGTGGTATGGAGAGCAAATGAAAATGATTCCCGCTTAAATACGAATGTTCTAGATCGAAAATATTTTATATATAAATACTCCCGCTTATCATCACTTGGTATCAAAATCACTATGGATGTTGCACTCATTAACTATTGAACACAAAACAGACAACACAGATGTCATTATCACTGTCACTGACAGCGATATATTGTTTCACTTCTTATGACAAATGTACTTATTGTAAGTCGCTTTGGATAAAAGCGTCTGCTAAATGGTCATTTGTCAGCCGTCTATCCTCTATTAAACTGCATTGAAGTGACACATTTGTTCCGTGCATTATTCATTTGCATTATTATTGCATTATTATGCGTGCATTATTCCTTAGCACAACGTATTATTCCTTTGCACAATGTATGTATTTTCGATATTTGAAAGTCGTGCCTATTTTAGAATAATCTCAAGCATTTCATTAACTCACACACCAGACCAACCAACCTGGCGTGACACCTCTGCCCAGGCCAGAGCCTTTTTGTTGCGACCTCTGAAATTAAAAAGGCTCGGATCGTACAACACCGGGTGCCCAGTTACAGCCGCGATTCATTTTTCAGTCTACATTTTGTACAGTCAGTAGGAACCAAAAAGTAGGAAGGAACCAAAGTGCCGGTGTTCGGTGTTCCCTGGGATCCAAGCAAGCGAAGAGCGTCTACGTTCCGATTGGCTGTCAGAGTTTTGCCGCTGAAACGCGTCATAGTAATTTGCATAAAGTTCAGCCATCTTCAAGTTTTTTTGGTCGCTCTGGTCGCGCACCTTTTGCCGCTGGTAGCGTTTGACACTTGTGTCGCTTTGGCCGCTCTTGCCCATAGAAAGTGAATGACTTCAGGTGATTTGGCAGCTCAATTCGCTCACACATTAACCCTAACCCTAACCCTAACCCGAAACCTCAGAACCCCCCCTCCCTGCCCTCAGGTCCGACTGGGCCAAGTTTCAGTGTGGGGGTCCCAGTTAGGCCCTAGAACAAGGTATTCAAATTTCAGGGCGGTAGGACCTTCCTATCTCAAAAACTGTCTTTCCACCACATTCTGAACCACTAGGTCTCGCAGGCAACACTTCTGAGATGCTTTGTCCAAATAACAGTCCATTTGAGAAAACTTTTTTTCTCTAAGGCCTAGAACTCCAAATCTCGGATATGTCGTTCTTGGGACCCCGGGAGATGCCAATACATTTTGGCATCTCTAGCTATCTCGAAAAGGCGGGAAAAGGGGAGTGACCTCCAACAGTAGAGTAAATGTGCATTAGACAGAGGTTAGTTTCTAGTCCCCATTTTTTGTGGGATGGAGGTGTACATTTGTGGCTTAAGGTGTGTAGACACAGCTGGCCTGTGGCCAAGTTTTTGAAGTCTGGGGTCAAAAGGTCAAAAGGAGCCGGCACCACGCCGCTTATGAGATAACACAAAGTGAATGTGCATTTCTCATAACTTTTTGTCATTATTAAAGAGAGGCCTGGTTCTCAGATATGCATGTTGGATTGCTAGGGTGTAGGCCTGGGAAGAACTTCAGGCCAAAATCTTGCAAGCGAGCCGCTGGATGAGGTGCAACGAGATGGAGCACTTGCTGAGTCATTTCCTGTAGGGCTGGAGCCACAAGTTGATGCGTATGCGTCCTTTGAGACCCCCTTTGATAATAAACTGCAGAAAATAGAAACATCCAAGTTGCCTTTTGAAGGAAAACTTGGAATATCTGTCTATTTCCTAACCAGCAGACACTAGTTTACAACAAAGACAACACAATTGACGGCAGCTCCGTTGCCGCATGGTTTTTGGAGCCATGTAAGGAGCAGAGGGGGCGGTGGATAGCAACCACCATCGCAACCATGACAGTCAAGTGATGTGGACGCAGCCCCATTGAAAAGAATAGGGCATGTTATGATTGGAAGCGTTATTGTAATGCGTTTTCCGCGGTGGATCAACGTAGTTATACTACATTCTGGTGTGAGACTGGGTTTAAGGGACATGGTTAGTTTCAATTTTTGGTGGGGTCTGCTGCAAAAATCGGTTATTGTTTTGACAATCCATAACTAGAGCGTGCACTGCGCCGCCCTTCTGAAGTCTAAAAAAAGCTCCCGATTGAAATCCATTGGTTTCATATTGAATTAATTACATATTAAAATATAGGCTATATATTATATTTAAATATAAATATAACATTATTTAGTTATAATATTATAAGTAGACCATGTAGCTTTTATTCAATAGCAAGATCTGTAAGAGCATGCCCTGCACAGCCTGCCGCCCCCCCTTCTAAAGTCGAAAAGAATCACCCATTGAAATGCATTGGTTTAATATTTGATTAATTAAATATTAAAATATAGATTATATATATATACCTAGAATTATTTTGTTATAATATTATGAGTAGACCGTGTAGCTTTTATTCAATTATCGTTATAACAAGATCTGTATGCTAGAGCGTGAACTGCACAGCCCGCTTGTCCCCCTTCTGAAGTCGAAAGGAATCACCCGATTGAAATGCATTGGTTTAATATTGAATTAATTAAATATTAAAATATATATTATATATAAATATAAAATTATTTAGTTTTAATAATATAAGTAGACATGTAGCTTTTATTCAATTATTGTTATAACAAGATCTGTAGCCCATCTGCACTTCCACCAATGTGTAGGCCTAAGTGTGGTTCAGGTATACCAGACAATATTAAAATATTCATAATATAAAAACAATGTAAAAAATAAGGTTATGGGCCAAATTCGGTTACAATTCAGCCTCTGCTGGCCCACAAGATTATCTCATTTCCTCGTTACACGCTTTAATTTAATTATATTTAAATTATTATGACCATGGAGCCTTTATTTTCTTGCCGTTATCATTACATCCTTTCTCGTTATATCGATATGAATTCTCGAAACACAGTGGAAAAGAGAGAGGGAGCCATAGAGAGGGACACTGATGCACTGCGGAGCCATGTAACTGATGTGCTTATGAGGGCCTCTCATATATAATGAATATATATATATATATATATATATATATATATATAGGGTTAACATTGGAGAAACACTCCCATTCAGAATTGGTTTACACTTCATTCTTTGGAGCACGGTTATTTTTATTTATTTATTTATTTTCAGTTTTTGAGGTCTGCTTCAAAAATGCAAAAATGGAAATATTGACATATATATAGAGGGTGCACTGTACTATCTGCGCACACCCCTTCTCAAGCCTCTCTCTCTCTCTCTCGCTTCCTTTTGTGGAGCACTTTAATTGTCTGAGAAACGCGCGTTCTGTGGAGCACATTCGTTTCAGTTTTTGAGGAGGTCTGCTTAAAAAATCTGAAATATTGACATATATATATAACTAGAGGGTGCACTGTACTATCTGCGCACACCACTTCTGAAGCCTTTCTCTCTCTCCCTCTCTCCCTCTCGTTTCGTTTTGTGGAGCACATTAAATGTCTGAGAAACGTGCGTTCTGTGGAGCACGTTCGTTTCAGTTTTTGAGGAGGTCTGCTTAAAAAATCTGAAACATTGACATATATATAACTAGAGGGTGCACTGTACTGTGCACACTCTCTCTCTTTCTCGTCTGAAAAACGCTCCCATTCCAAATGCTTTGGTTTACATTTCGTTCTGTGTAGCACGGAAACATCGGAGAAACGCTCCCATTCAGAATGCATTGGTTTACATTTCGTTCTGTGTAGCACGAGAAAAGTCAGACAATCGTGTTCTAGGACACGATTCAATAGATTTACGTTTGTGCGCATGAGCACGAAATCGCGTGATACTGGGTTGCTCCGTCTGTATACATATAGGCTACATTGTGTGAGTGTGTGATATTGTGTGCGTGTGTGTGTCTGTGTGAGTGTGTGTTTGTGTGAGTGTGTCTGTGTGCGTTTTTCTTGAAGTGTGTGTCTAAGTGTGTGTGAGAAGCAGCTTCTGTCCTGTAGCAGAGCTCTAGCGCCACCAGGAGGTGAAAGAGAATCAAACAGCCTGCTGGTATAGACACAGATGTAGTGGTTATCATTTGGATAATTCAGATTCAATACATTTTGAATATTAACAATTAAGAAACACTATAGAATGTAGCTACAGAATAAGACTAAAGGATATAGATGACAAAGTCAATCAACCCACTTTATCTTCTCACTGTCTGTCTCTCCTTCCTCTCTCTCTGTCACTTTCTCTCCCTCCTCTCTCTCTCTCTCTCTCTCTCTCTCTCTCTCTCTCTCTCTCTCTCTCTCTCTCTCTCTCTCTCTCTCTCTCTCTCTCTCTCTCTCTCTCTCGAGGCCAATATGAATTTCTTATTAACCCCCGAGCTAGCGCTGTACTTCTATCTCATGAACTCTGTCATGGTCTTTATTGTTTTTACCTCTACCATCTGGGGTTGTTTTTTGCTAAAACGTTTATTGTGTGTGTGTCTGCACGTGTTAGCGACTGGTGTGGGTTTGTGAGTGTGTGTTTTGGCATGCAAGTGTATTTGTGTGTGTGTGTGTGTGTGCGTGTGTGTAAGAAAGAGAGAAATAATGTTATACACAATTACAATTACAATTAGGGCATTTAGCAGACGCTTTTATCCAAAGCGACTTACATCGGTTAAATACACTACACTAAAGACACTGATATATACTTAATTCAGAAACGACTACTACGATAATATTATATAATACTCTAATACTGTCCTATTTTATTGAGATGCCTTTAGTATTTCAGAAGCTGCATTGTGCTGCAGTAGGCCTCCGTGTACTGGTCCTGTGGATAGTGTGTTAGTTAGTGGGTTAGGTGGTTTAACAGGGTGGGGTTTGATGTGTGTGATTATGCAGAAGACAGAGAAAGCTATGGTTCAGCCATGAAGAGGTGGAGGTTAGACACCAGAAGAACAAGCAGGAGACTGTAGGGGGCGCTGGAGAACCGCAGCTTTATTCACCAAAGGTAAGAGTATACAGTCATCAGGAAGGAGAGGAGGAGAGATGGAGAGACAAAGAGGAAGGTAAAGTAGAGCGAGTCATCATTAAAATAATAGAGGGAAAGGGAAGGTTTTTAACAACATATTTTGTAGAAACAGTCCATTCAACCACGAGGGCAGACAAACAGGTGGGAGAGGGAGAGAGGGAGAGAGAGAGAGAGGGAGAGAGAGAGAAAGAAAGAGAGAGAGAAAGAGAGAGAGAGGGCGCCCCCTAGAGTGAAGGGTTCTGCAGGCCGTTGTTAGATGGTCCCATACCGCTTCTTGTAATTCATCAACACCACACAAATACAAACTTTAAAAACTGTGTAAAACTATTACAAAGCTGCTTGTTTGAGTTGAGGGTGACGTTGTTTAATACTGTTCACTACTGACTGTTATGCTTTAGTGCATCAGTGTTTGAGTGCGTCAACATGTAACCGTGTAGAAGAAGTCAAGTCAGTAAAACACAATTTCCCAGAAATCTCCCTTCAGACCTTGAATAACTACAAACATGGAATAATTGTAGTATGATGGATCATTAAGCAGAAATTGACATTATCGAATGGACATTATATCATGTAAATTATAAATATTAAATGTATATATAGGGGTCATTTTTAGGGGTCGTTTGGCTCTCCATGGGTTTTCTTTCATTGCCCGCACATCATCTGAAACAGGCTGGTTCTGAAGCATCAGGTGACAGGTGAGTTACAGGTTAGTGTCAGGTGAGTGACATTTGAGTGACAGCAGAGTGACAGGTGTGTTACAGGTGAGGTAGGGGCGGGCTGAACAAGCATAGGGTTAAGGATGACGTCACACACAGCCAGGCAGTGACGTTAGGAATTAAAAATAAGCTCTTGTTTTCTCTGTCAGTTATAATAAATTATAATCTGGTCGTCATGTCCCCATAATAATATTATTGATAATATTCTCTAGATCTATCAATATATGTGGAAAATAAATTCATTACCGAGTAGAATATTGAGCGTATTTACATTAACTACATTACATGACCCCATACCTCCTGGACGTGGCCATTCAGACCCCCGGCTGGATTGACTAACAACAGCGTCCACCTAGCTGGCTAAAGCATAGCTGGAAGGCAGGTCTGCGTTTAACAACAGGTCCGGATGGTTGGGCAGAACAGATAGTAAGGGAGCTGATTGGCCCACTGGGCTAGTGTTTCTGGTAGAAACCGTGAATCATTCAATCATCATCAAACTATTAAAAGCAGTTTGGCACTTGTCTTCAGTACGGCTCTCGTCCATTAATCAAACAACTTAAAACTGCTAACCCACAACATTCTTGCCCTGTGTTACTGGCGGGGATGTAGGTGGTCATTGGCCGCATGGGTACAGAACACAAGCCAATCAAATCCTGGCATCCAGGTAAAATGTGTGTATAGCACCGTGTCAGTTGTACAGCAAGACAATAGTGTGTACAACCAGCTGGCAGTGTATGTGTGAGTGTGCCTGTCTTGGATTGGTTGGTGGTTTTAATGGCACACTAAATAAATATGTGTGAGTACAAATATGGTGACATGCAATTCTAACTACTTTTAGAATGGCGTACCAAAGTTTAGTGCAGTATAGTACTCAAGATGTACATAAATAATGTTTTTTGAGCATTTATTCTGTATTTCTGCACCTGGTTAATAGATGGTAGCCATTTCTTGTTGCTGAATTGCTAAATTCATAGCATACATTTGCATATACTGTCTGTAATGGTCTGAACTGATTTCTTTGGCTACCAGGGCTTTTCCGTACGTTCTTATTGGCTGAAGATTCAGGAAGTACCAAAACAACAGGAAGAAATTAGCCATCCGCCAGAGAGAGAGCGAGAGAGAGAGAGGAAGATACAAGTGACCATGATAGAGAGAGACCAAGAGGAAGAGAGAGGGAGAGAGGGAGAGCGGGACCAAGAGGAAGAGAGAGGGAGAGAGCGGGACAAAGAGGAAGAGAGGGGAGAGAGGGCATGGGAGTGGGTGAGAGGTGGAGAAAGTTCTAAAACCTCAAATTAAAAGAAACTGAAAACTATGGTTTCTTTGGAAACAGAAACTAGTGTTTTATTCTTTCACTTTCAAAACCAAAGAATGAAATAAGAAATCTGACTACAATAGCAAACTGAGCTAAAGGTTTAAAACTAATTTCAAAGAAACTCTTTATGAACTAATAACGAGGAAGAATTAATAGGCACGTATGAAATCAAGGCAATGTGTGTGGTACTGCAGGTCTTGCTACTACAGGTGTTAAAATGTGAGCATGTGTGTGTGTGTGTGTGTGTGTGTGTGTGTGTTGTGTGTTTGTGTGTGTGTGTTTGTGTGTGTGACTGATGGTTTGCTTGGGTCCCATACTTTCCCTCTTTCTACTCTGTATTGATAAACTTTAGACTCTGTATATCTACTGAAGAGATCCACTGTAGAGATTTGGTTTATACATCTACTGGAGAAATCTACTGAAAAGTTTACTCTGGAAATCGACTGGATATCTATTGAAGATATATACTGTAAAGATGTATTATATAGATCGACTGTAGAGATTGACTGTGTAGATCAGCTTTAGATATCTATTGCAGAGATCTACCGTAGGGATCTACTATTAAAATCAAAGAGGTCCTTGATTGTCCTATCATCCCCACTCACCCTTGATTTTTTTGATAGATCATGTGATTGTCCTTAAGCGTCTCTAGAAGACTATTTTAGGGTTGTTTGGGGGTAAGGGTCAGTGTTGCTGTTGACAAACAAATTGGGAGTTTAGGATGACGATTAAACTAGGTTCATCCTGGATTATGGGTAGGGTTAGCTAGGTTAATCGGGGTCATCCCTATGTTCCCCAGGTCCTATGTTCCCCGGGTACGAAGGGTTAGGGTCAGGTTTATGGTTAGGGTGAGCATTAACCCTAAACCTAACCCTAACCCTAATCATAGCGAAAAAGGCGGTACTTGCCCCTTCCATCCTACGAAAAAATGATTTGCTCGCCGGATCCTATGTTTCCTGGTCACATACAAAGCGGGGAACATAGGACCCGGGGAACATAGGTACGCTCCCGGTTAATCTAGAGGTTAGGTTTAGGGTTAGCCAGGTTTATCCTGAATTCTGGGTATGGCTAGTTTAATCTAGAGGTTAGGTTTAGGGTTAGCTAGGTTCATCTAGAGGCTAGGTTTTGGGTTAGCTAGGTTCATCTGGAGGTTAGGGAAGGGTTAGCTAAATTAATCTAGAGGTTAGGTTTAGGGTTAGCTAGGTTAATCTAGAGGTGAGGGTAGGGTTAGCTAGGTTAATCTGGAGGTTAGGGTAGGGTTAGCTTGATTCATCTGGAGGTTAGGGTAGGTTTAGCTTGGTAAATCTGGAGGTTAGTGTAGGGTTAGCTAGGTTCATCTGCATATTAGGTTTAGGGTTAGCTAAATTAATCTAGAGGTAAGGTTTAGGGTTAGCTACGTTATTGTAGAAGTTAGGATAAAGGTTAGCTAGGTTAATCTTGAGGTAAGGGTTAGTTGGTTTCTCAGTTGATTAGCTTGAGAGTTGCTTGTCAGTGGCTTTACTTGATTCTCTCTGGCAGATACTGTCTCTCAGAGCTAGTTTGTTGTTGTTTTGTTACGTGTTAAGTGTTGCTTTTATAAAT
>NC_136951.1:2224012-2274012 GCF_949987615.1 Pollachius pollachius | reverse complement strand
GACCAACCCATTTTAGATTTGCGTCAGGGGCAAGAGTCACTTATCCGCCGGTATAATAACAACAGTGCCAGAGATCCGCCCACAAAGTTAAAATAGGGCCCATAGACTGTGACACACCTCACCCAGTACCGGGGTGAAGCATCCACTGCCTCACACTAACCCATTCATACAGTTATTCACCCACAAATTCATACACATATTCACACACAAATTCATACACATATTCACACATAAATTCATACACATATTCTTTCAGACAGTCATGCACAAATTCATGCACAAATTCAAACACATTCATCCGCATATACAGATACAGGACCTCCCTTTAACGTCTCACCCCAAAGACGGAGGAGAAAGGCTAAACATAGAACGTGTTCCGCTGAGACCGAGAGGTAGTGGGTGGAAGGTGAACACAGGAGAACACGTTCTGTACTCTTAAGGCCGCACAGTAGTACCTTTGACAAAGGTTGCTTAAAAGAAAGAAAAAAAAAAAAGAGAGCCATAACCTCAGCACAGAACCAACACAAAGGTTAATAGAGAGCCGGACAGAACCTTTGGCAACAGTAGAACCCCTTAGAACCTTCCACAGGCTGATTTCACCATCAGTTCACTCTCTGATTCAGTCTCTGATATATTCTCTAGGACAATGGTTCTCAAACTTTTAAACTGCGTACCCACCAAATATTGGTCTCCTGAAGTACCACCGTTATGATCGATATAACATATATAAAATATATCAAAATACAGTAGCGCACAGCTCACGCAGTAGGCAAATTTATTTCTTAAAATAATATTATTTATTGTTAACTGTTGTCAGCTGTACAAAGTTGTAGCACTAGAACAGACACACACACACACACACACACACACACACACACACACACACACATACGCACACACAAACACTCTCTCTCACACACACACACACACACACACAAATACACACACAAACAAACATACACACACACACACACACAGATGTAATAACAATAGTAGGAAACCGTGATTCTTCCTGTTTGTGTGTGTGAATGTGTGTGTGAGTGTGTGTGTGTTTTTCTGTGTGTGTGCGTGTGTTTGTGTGCATGTGTGTCTCTTACATACTGAAAGAGCTTATCAAACTTTTTTCATGAGAATCATAGAACGCTGTCTCAACCTTGCAGACGTCTGTTTTTAGAGCAGTTCCTTATCTCAGAATTTGATTCTTTTGTAAAGTCAGATCATCCAGACAGCTGAGGGCCGAGCTCAGAAGCAGCAGCAGCCAGACATTGTCTGCAGTAAGGACATCAAGCCTGCTCTATTCTCAGCCTGCCCTGTCCATTTCAAGTGCCATTTCATGGTGTATTGTGTTCATATAATGTGTTTTGTTATCATGGTATGTTTCAGTCCTGTCTACTGGTCACTGGAATAGTCTAAAAATTGTCCCAGGGCCCTGGTTGTATATTTTTATATAGAGATTAACTATTTGGCAATCTGTTTGCTAGCTAAAATTACTGCCTAGATACCGAGGGGTTTGTTTCCGTAAGTCAATTAATTAACAAAATAAACAAAGAGTGGATGAACAGATCTGAGAGATACTGGGTTTGGTCTTTATGAATGATTATCATTTTAGTACCCATGAAGGCAATCAAGTAAATTCAATTATACACACGCATAACACACACATGTGATTGTCCACAGTGCCGTATAGTGGTGAATCAGGAAACTGCACTATTTGTTCTAATTGGAGTATTTGAACTTAAATGTGTGTGTGTGTGTGTGTGTGTGTGTGTGTGTGTGTGTGTGTGTGTGTGTGTGTTTGTGTGTGTGTGTGTGTTTGGGTTTGTGTAATTGTGTGTGTATGTGTGTGTGTCTGTGTGTGTGTGTGAGTATGTGTGTTTGCTTTGCTCCCGCATGACTTCACACTTGTCCCTCCTTTGATTCTATTTCCTGTTGTGTATTTTTAAACGTCTTGTCTGTCATTATCCCCATGGCGACACTGGATTGCAAGGCCTGTTTTACGGCTATTTAAAAGAATAAGTTAATGAATCGTGCCTTAATTGAATTAATGAATTGATTAATTATTAATATACCAATATAATGAATCTCCAACATACCAAAGGTATTATGTCAGTGTTCATTGTTTGTCTCTCACAATGGAGACACACATGGACCCAAGACTAGATGAAGAATGAGCCAATCAGCAGAGACACACAACACCAAACACCAGGTGTAGTGCCAGGTGCACAGGTGATTACAGGGAAGGTGCAATGAAAGGCCATTGCATTATAAAGAGGATCACTGTGAGACCCCAAGTGATTAGATTCTCATCCAATTAATTATCTTAATGCAGACGAAACACTGGATCCCAATGTCCCGTCTGGGTCAAATCAAGTTGAACTGATCTTTGATTGGAGTTTCAATCTCTTGAATCATATCTAACATGATGGGGAGGTTTGCAGTTCTGTGGTATCTGTGGAAATGATTATGTTAATCCAATCATTTACGTTTCACTTGTGATTCCGGTACCTGCTGAACCCATCCAACACTATTTAGAGCTTGAACCACCTCTGTGCATCCAAGAAGCCCCAGCAGCAAACTAAACCAACCCCTCCTGGCCTTCTGCTGGTTCAGAGCCACTAGCCTGTCTCCTCAGAGCAACCTGTGTTATGACATAGAAGGGATAGAGCCAGTGTCTTTGTGTTATGACAGAGAAGAGATGAAGCCAGTGTCTTGGTCTTATAATAGTCCTTATTGTTATGGAGGGTCTGCTGTATTAGTTACAGGAAAAACATACTGGCTTGTCGCTCACACTTTTATAGATAACAACACGATGGTAACGCACTCAGGCCTATTAAGTTGATGTTATTTACGCACAAACACACACACACACACACACACAAACACACACACACACACAAACACATTCACACACAAACACACACACACACATAATCATGCCTTAATTCAAGTATTCCATGCAGACACATTGACACAAGCATATACACCCAATCACACATAACACACACACACACTACTATACGCAAACACTGTCAGAATCGACATACAGCCCATAAAACACATTCTCCTCACTGAGGATTCCTCCACTCCCATTCCATTCAAAATCCCTTTTTAGGAATGGAATTCTCCTCTTGGATGCTTCCTTATTCCCTTATTCTACTAACGCTATCCTTCCCTTAGAAGCGTATTTTTTGGGATCTTCCTTATGGATTCTTCCTCTAAGAATATTGCTACAATAATCTGGAATAACAACAATAACGAGAAGGGAATAAGGATTTCTTGTTCCTACAATTCTCAAATTGTCCTCATACCATTCTCAGTCAAACACAAGGGATATGGGTAACAACAATGTTTATTTGTGTATTATTAACAACACGAATGAGAGAGACATAGATCTATGATTGTCGTCAGAATGAATCTATGTTCAATGTTTGTAGTCAGAATGAATCTATGTTCTATGTTTATAGTCAGAGTTAATCTATGTTCTATGTTTGTGTTCAGAATGAATGAACTGTGTACCCTATTGATTTCAGTGTTATGAGTCAATGTTATCTTTCAGCAGTTGTAGTATTTGGGGTGGTTATCTCATCACGTTGATGGATGCATCGCAGGAGCAGTACTTCGGGAAACCAGCTGCTGGGTGTTAGGGCGGGGGTTAGGGCTAGGGGGCGGATGTTAGGGCGGGTGTTAGGGCTAAGTGGCTAGGGGCCGGGTGTTAGGGGGCGGGTGATAGGGCTAAGTGGCTAGGGGCCGGGTGATAGGGGGCGGGTGTTAGGGGGCGGGTGTTAGGGGGCGGGTGTTAGGGCTAAGTGGCTAGGGGCCGGGTGATAGGGGGCGGGTGTTAGGGGGCGGGTGTTAGGGGGCGGGTGTTAGGGCTAAGTGGCTAGGGGCCGGGTGTTAGGGCTAAGTGGCTAGGGGCCGGGTGTTAGGGCTAAGCGGCTAGGGGGCGGATGATAGGGGGGCGGTTGATAGGGGGCGGGTGATAGGGCTAGGTGGCTAAGGGGCGGGTGGTAGGGTTTTTTTTAGGGCTAGGCAGCTAGGGGGCAAGTGTTAGGGCGGGGGTTAGTGCTAGGTGGCTAGGGGGCGGGTGTTAGGGCGGGGGTTAGTGCTAGGTGGCTAGGGGGCGGGGGTTAGTGCTAGGTGGTTAGGGGGAGGGTGTTAGGGCTAGGTGGTAGGGGGCGGGTGGTAGTTTTTTTTTTAGGGCTAGGCGCTAGGGGGCTGGTGTTAGGGCTTGTGTTTGGGCTAGGTGGTTAGGGGGCGGGTGTGAGGGCCGCGTGGCTAGGGTCAGTGGTGAGGTGAGGGGGGAGTAAAGGGTTAGTGTTAGGGGAAGAGGGCCAGGCTGTGAAGGCTTGATTGGAACCGCTCTCTGTGGCTCCTGGCTGCTGAAAGGGCTGACTGTGTCTCCTGTTTACACAGTAGGTCTGTAATGATATAGAAACTGTTCCACTACCATCCCCACTGCTCTCCCACTCCCTCTCTCTCTCGCTCCCCCTCTCTCTCTCTCTCTCTCCCATTGTCTGGCATCTTCCTCTTTCTCTCAATTTTTCCCATTCTGTCTGCTCTCTCTCTCTCCCTCGATCAATCTCTCTTTATATCTCTCTCTCTTTCATTAGCTCCCATTCTGTCTGCTATTCTGTCTCTCTCTCTCCCTCTATCTATCTCTCTTTCTCTCTCTCTCTCTCTTGCATGAGCTCCCATTCTGTCTGTTCTGTCTCCCTCTATATCTCTTTCCTGAGCTCCCATTCTGTCGATTCCTTCTTGCCCCTGGTTGAGGGTGTTAGGGAGTTGGTTAGAACTCTCTGCGGTTTTATTTTAGCTTGGCTAACACAACGGCCTTTATAGACACAACGTCCTACTTGTTATGGCCATTAAGTCACAGGTCCTCTCTCCCTGCATCCCGTCCTGTCTGTTTCTATGTCTCTCTCTTATTCTTTCTCTTTTTTATCAACTTCAAACAAGACTGAAAAAAATGAAGAACGGTTCACAGTGCCACTCTAAACTCTCTCTCACTCTCTATTTCTGACAGTCTCTCTCTCTGTCTCTTTTTCCCTCTCTGTCTCTCTCTCTCACTCTCTCTTTCTGACTGTCTCTCTCCCTAACTCTGTCTTTCAGACTGTCTCTCTCTTTCCCTCTCTATTTCAAACTGTCTCTCTCTCACTCTCTCTTTCTTCCTCCATTCCAGTAGACCTCTTTAAACTCCCAGCTGTTCTTCTTCTGTGGTGTTTATGTGTTCTTCAGACTTTGTCATGATGGAACACCTATAAGCCTCACACCTGGCCCCTTTCTCCCGCTCTGTCAGGGCTGTGTGTGTGTGTGTGTGTATGTGTGCGTGTGTGTACGAAAGAGGAGAAATTATGTAAATGCGATCATGTTCCATAACAGTGCCCCTATTGCCTTCCTCATGGTCCCTGAAGGAGGGGCCCTCTTCTGGGTTCCTTCTCTAGGTTCCTACTCTGGGTTTGGGGAGATTCACCTTAAGGGCCCTATCTTGCATCCACCGCAATTGACTTTCTACACTGACAAATGTGTCGTTGCTAGTTTGCAACTGGTGCAGAGTGTTCTTTTCCCTCCAGCGCCACGCGCCTGTAAATTAGGGAATGATCTTGCGCCCCGAGGGGCGGTTCGGCGAAAGGAGGAGGCGTGATCTGGCGTAAACGTTCCCTGGTGCTATTTTGCAGTTTCAGAAAACAATTGCGCCAACAATTGTTCAGATGCTATTTTAAGGGCGCATGCATAATGTTGCTGGTGCACCTCGCGCATACACTTTGCTTCTCTCCTCTACCTAGCCACACATTCTTGGTAAATTATTTGGGAAAGAACAGCTGATACAACGGTAATAACTTGTACTTTTAAATCAATGCATCTGCAAACACCGTACAGCAAACACATATTTTAAGCCCATAACTTTAAGGATTGACGAGTATTTGATCGTGAGAAAACATTGTTTTACCGTGAGTGAGTGTTAAAAAGAATGAATGAATGCGGTCGCGCATGTGTGTATGTGTAAAATAATTAATGAAAGCGGGCGCGCGTGTGTGCGTCCATCTGTTTAAACACACGCAAACTAAACACTAACGCATAATACAGTCCATGGCAATGTATATTAACGGGGGGACACATGCATATTAGGAACACAAGTCGATAACGATACTGCATATAATACTGGTAAGAAACAATGTTTGTTAATGTATTGCGTATATCATTAAATAGAAGCTACAGTTAATGCATATCAAATGTGTGTTAAGTTTTCTTTGCCGAAATTTATTTGAGGACTCAGTGTTTCTGAAGTTGTGGAAGAAAACGCTATTCCATGTGTGAATTAGGCCATATTATTTGGCCATAAACTGAGCCATTTCAAGTTTGAAATTCATGTGGTCATGCATCTGTCTCATCGGAGACTGCAAACGCGCTGTCAAAATATCAACTCGTCAGATTCAAATGTGCTCATGGCTATTAAAGGGGATGGGAGATGGCGCTCTCATTGGTTTATTGCACGTTACGCCCAAACCAAACCTACGGGTAATTAGGCTACTTCAAACCAACCCTTTTTAGATTTGCGCCAGGCGCAAGGGTCATTTATGCACCGGTAAAATAGCAACATCGCCATAGAACCTCCCACAAAGCCATGTGCTTGGCGCTTCTCACTTGCGTTTCAGACCGTTAAGATAGGGCCCTAAGTCCTTTAGGAGCTTAAGGTTAGTGGGTGTTTTGTAGAGTGGGGCTGTGAGGCCCCATGAGAATGTAACTGGGACAGAGGGCTGTATAAATAAGCTAAAATTTATCGACATGGACACAACACAACGTTGTTCTCTAATGTACGTCTGTCCAACCCTAACGTTTTACAAAGGGCTCTTTGAAAGCTTAACCATTGACTTTAGCTAACCCAGCCAGTGGTTGAATGATGTGATTCACACCTAGCAGACCAGCGATAAGACCCTCTACAGTAGCCTCTCTTTCTGACCAGTCACAGCGCTAAGTCAATAATGTCCTGGAGATAGCGACTGAGCTAGCTGAGCTAAAGTGCTAAAGGCATGCTGTTTCCATCTATTCATTAATCCTTTCATCCATCCATACCGATAAGCTAGCTTCAGGCAAACAGGACTGCTTTCATAGAGTTTATTAAACAGTGCAGCAGTGCACTGCGGGGCGATAGCTGAATACATCTCAAGGACAACACCAACAATACTAAACCAACGCCAAATGTGGGGCTGCTGGATGCAGCGTGTTTGTAGACTGCCGAGCTATTAAAGGAAATCTGGGTTCTGCAGAGTCAGCAAGATGTGCCCCATTGGAATATAATGAAAAGAGAAAAGTAGGTTGGAATGTACTAAGTAGGGGGAGAGGGAGTGTTAGTGAGTTTGGGTGTGTGTGGGTTTGTGTTTGTGAATATGTGTGTGTGTGTGTGTGTGTGTGTGTGTGTCAGTGTACCTGTGTATCTGGTCCTCCAGCCTCCTGCCCTGCTCTTCCTCCTTCTCCAGCTGTCTCCTGCTCTCCTCCTCTTCCTCACCGCCATTGGAGCCCTGGAGCAACCAGCGCTCACGCATGGCTTTAGACTGGGAGAGAGAGAGAGAGAAAGGGAGAGAGAGAGAGAGAGAGAGAGAGAGAGGAAGATGGATGCAGAGAAAATTCCTTTTATTGAGGAATACCAGCTGATTCAGGTGTCTATAGATATATATAGATAATGTACTGCAGGGATGGTGCACCCGTGGCTGACAGGAGGGACTCATTTTAACTTCCTATAGTATTACACAATGTTACACATAATATATCACAAGTATGTCATGGTCAACATGTATCGCTCCATTCAAGACCATAGTCTAAACTCTGACACTAGGCTGATGGTTAACATTTGTCCACAGTCTAAACTCTGACACTAGGCTGATGGTTAACATTAGTCCACAGTCTAAACTCTCACTGTTTGCTGGTAGTTTGGTACTAGCGAATTTTAGCTTTGACTGTTGACCGTTAAGTAACATAGAGAGAGAGCCAACTTGGGATTGTGTGCAAAAATTATCTGAGCTACGTATATGGCCAATGGTCTGTGTTTCCTATCTGGTTGGGGTAATAATAAGTCTGTGACCTCAGAGGGCCAGCACTCTCCCACGCCGCCGCTGAAACAACATTCCACTTCCTGTCCACTCTGAGCGGCTCAGAGCTCCTCAGAGAAGGTCTGGAGGTTCTGCTCAGAAATACCCTGGATGTAAGTGAAGGACATGTTTTTTGAGGCTTTTCATGGGATCGATTGTGGTGTCCAATCACAATCGAACGAATGTGGGTACTTCATGTAGTTCTAATCGTCTGTGAGTTACATTTCTATGACCGCAGCTAAGGAAGTGTATATAAACGGTTTGGCTTGTTTCAAATGTATACAAATGCTAGCTGTGCATTTATGGGTTAGACAGCCCCATACAGGCTAGGCTAATCGGCTATGGATGGATGAAAGGATTAATGAATGGATGGATTGATTTTAAATAAGGAAGAGGTCAGACAAGTTGTTTCGATTGGTGCTGGACATTTGGTATATTCCAACCATGGTAATGCATGAATGAAGCAGCAGGCGAAGACTACAATGACTTCCGCAAACCTCTAGAAAGTCATTCCCTGATGCCATCTTAGGCTCTCCGCCTGGCCGTCTATCCTTACAACGATCACTCGGCTGACTGGTTCTTTATCTCTGGGCTGCTGTCCGGGCTTCCTCTCCCAGGCTAAGCCCTCGTCCCCTGAGAGCCAGCGCCGCCACACAGAGCTCTCCCTCCGCCCGACACCCGGCCCTCCGAGCCAGCTAGGGGCTGCTTCAGAGTGTGAGGAGATTCAATCTCTGGTTATTAAAGGGGAACCCTCAAGAGAGTGCTGCTTTTAACGGACGCTGTGAAATCACACCAGACCGCAGCATAAACTGGGTTCAATTTCCAGGAAGTTGTATTCATTTTCAAACAAATGGCGTTCGCAAATCCCAGATCAATAAGGTCACCGGTCCAACTTTTCACCGTTCTTTCGCGCCACAACTGAGTTGATGTTGAAGACCGGGACATTTTCACCACGTTCCCTGAAGCAGTTACATCCTATGCTAGAAAATAGCAGAATGTGAGGGTTTGCTCTAAAGCACCCGGACGGCTTTGCTAGAGAGCAGCCAAAACACTAACGGTGGCTCTTCAATCAAGCACTGCCCAGAATGTAAACCACTGTTCAGTGGTTTGTTTCTCTCTCTCTCTCTCTCTCTCTCTCTCTCTCTCTCTCTCTCTCTCTCTCTCTCTCTCTCTCTCTCTCTCTCTCTCTCTCTCTCTCTCTCTCTCCCCTCTATCTCTCTCCCCCTGAAGCAGGGATCTGCAATGGACCATTTAAAGATGGACACTAACACTAACATTAGATCACATTGTAATAAGACGTGAATCTAGTGTATCGAAGGAGCAGGTCAAGTTAAACTCCTCCTCTAGAATCACTCCAGGTAGACGGAGGAGATGAGGGGGCATAGGGTTTGAACCAGGGGGTCCAGCCACTACCCTTTCCTGCTCCCCACGTCTCCAGTAACATCTTCTGGCACCCCCTGTTTGTTTCAGTCTGTCACTGATTCTGATTGATACTTTTTGGGTGATTATTGTTTTTAGGGTTATGCATGTATACGTGCCATTTATAATATGACATGCTCACACAATGTTTGGTGCTTTGTATCCCAAAGCATAAATAACTAATAATAAACAAACATGTGGTGAGTGATGTATAGTGCATAGTGAGGTTGAAAATATGTTTTAGTAAAGCCACAAAGTTTAAGACGTAAAGAAATGTTAAATGGCTTAATTCAAGTGAAGGGATTTGAACAGAGTCTCAATGGAATGAACAATGTAACCATGCACACCATTTAAAAAATGTAAAATGGTGGGAAACAAATTAAGAGATGATTTAAACAAATGGCTAATATGATTCATTTTAGATAAAATATAGAATTGCTGAGCTGTTCTGTGTGTGTGTGTGTGTGTGTGTGTGTGTGTGTGTGTGTGTGTGTGTGTGTGTGTGTGTGTCTGTGTGTGTGTGTGTGTGTGTGTGTGTGTGTGTGTGTGTGTGTTTCTGTGTGGTAGTAATTTGGAAAAGTATGTCATTGACCTTATTCATTCACATCTAGGTTCATCAAAATAAGCTCACAAAAAGATGAGGCTTATACCGGTGGTCTCCTTTGTGTCTCAGCTTTCATATGGCATATTGTTTGTCAATAGCATGTGTTGCCAGCCCAACTATAGACTAAAAAGCGCCCATTGACTTCCATTGTAAAAAAATATATATATTTTAAAACAAGAATATCTTAAAAAGTTTTAAATATTTAAATAATCTGATTTTTGAAAAATTCAAAATTGGGATGGAGTCTATAGGTGAAAAATTGTGGAAGGAGTAGGTTCCCAAAGTTTGTAGAGAATAATAAAGAAGAAAGAGATGTGCCTGACTGTAGTAACTAGACATGATACATGATAAATTATTTCTAAGCTAGAGTGATGCATATGGTTGTCATTAAGCATTAAGCTGGTCAGTGATTCATATTCCGTTTCAGTTTCCACATGTGGGTGAAGCTCTGTGAAACAGTGCCATGCAGGATCAAACTCAGCCACTGGGAATGTGAAAACCAGAGAGTCTAATGAAGGGAATGTACTTTATTGGGAGTATTAAAAGTGTGTCCAGAGAGAGGTTGAAGGGGAGTGGTGCCATGCAGAATGTGGATGCACTGAGTTAATGCTGCTGCACCTTCCAAACCAGCTGGAAGGAGAAGGACTATCAATGATAACGTTGCTATAGATATGCAACAAGCTGCAAAAACCGGTTAGGGTGTGAGTGGTACTTGAGTGGGAGTGTGTGTGTGTTTGTTGGAGTTTGTATGGCTGTTTAAAGCAGCCTAACCCAGCTCAGAGTACAATCAGAATGACTCAGGCCTGGTGAGGCTGCTTAAACCAGCCATCATACACACACGCTCACACACACACACACACACACACACACACACACACACACACACACACTAAGGTCACCTTGAGGTGTTGTAACTGTAGCACCAGATCATCCAGCTGACTTCTCTTGTTCTCAATCGCTGTTTGTCGTTTACGTTTCTCCTGGAAGACAACAAATAAACACAAATGTAATCAACACATGCTATCAATTCACAATGCCTCATAACACACACGTCATTAACACATGCTATCCAAACAGGATCAGTAGCTGCTTGATAACATAAGGTGATAAGGGTATCAATTGCTGCCTCATAACACACATGTAATCTCTCACAGGATCAATAGCTGCTTTATAACACACGTAATCACCCACAGGATCAATAGCTGCTTCATAACATACATGTAATCACCCACAGGATCAATAGCTGCTTTATAACCAGTGTTGCCACAGTTACCTTGAAAAAGTAATCAGATTACTGATTACTAGTTACCAGTGTTGCCACGGTTACCTTGAAAAAGTAATCAGATTACTGATTACTAGTTACTCCTTAAAATAGTAACTCAGTTACTTTAACTCAGTTAAAGTAATCTGACGAGTTGCGCGCTTTACGGGGCGATCACCGGACGCATCTCCACATGCGTAACGTAAACAGCGCGTGCTAGCGCTCGAGCTGCTCGGACCTCCCCGTGGGTTTAGTTCTCTGGCGATAACCCACTTGCTCTCTCTGCTGCCGTCGCTCCAGCGCAACACACACACACACACACACACACACACACACACACACACACACACACACACACACACACACACACGCAGCACCGTGCGACTAATTCCGCCGCTAATAACAACTGGTGGCGCGGACTCTGGAGAGTCAAGGTCGACACTCGCCTCTGATAGATTGAAGTCTTTGGAGACTTACGCTTCACACGCACACGCACTCTCACACAAACAGGCAGACAGACACACACACACACACACACACACACGCACACACACACACACACACACACACACACACTTCGCCCTGAAGGGGCTTAATTTTGATAATGACCGGCGACGTTCTATACATTATTCCGCTTATTACACGGCTACGAGCCAAAACGAAAAAATGACTTCACATGGTGTGTCTTTTTACAATTTATTTGTTACCAGCATTCGTAGTGTTGATCAGCAGAGAAATAGTCCGCCAAAGACGTTGACGTCGCTTAGCAACCGAAGACGCTGGGGTTGAAAAGTTACCGGACTACTTGAAGAGTGATACCAAAGACGTCATTACAGGCAAAAAGTCCTTTGTTTTCCTTGACAGTGGTCAATTATACTTAGCAACGGTGAATTATCAAATATAATTCACCGCCGGAAGTTGTGAAGAGCCCATGCAAGTGAACGGAGCTTTCCACGGCATTGAGAAGACCCGTGTAATAATCAATAATAATTCAACTCGATTTTTTTTTTTTTTTACAAGTGGTTGGTACAAAATGAATCTTGACGAAATCTGGTGGGGACGCGTCCCCGGCGTAATGGACGCCTATGCACACACAAACACACACATGCGCGCACATGCAACACCTTGCAACTAATTCCACCGCTAAAAACAACTGGGGGCGCGGACTCTGGAGAGTCAAGGTCGACACTCGCCTCGGATAGATTGAAGTCTTTGGAGACTTACGCTTCACACGCACACACACTCTCACACAAACAGACAGACACACACACACACACCACTGCATCGCTCTCAACGCCAATCGGTGATCCGGTAAAAAATAAATAAAATAGTAACGCACAGTGACTTTGGTGAGTAACTTTAATCTGATTACTGGTCTGGAAATAGTAATCGATACAGTGTTAGATTACTCGTTACTGAAAAAAGTGGTCCGAGGCCAGTCACGCGTTACTAAGTAACGCGTGACTGGCCTCGGACCACTTTTTGTGTGTCACACTTTATGTGTGTTATAAACATGTTTGTTATAAATAGTGATCCCAGTTACGCGTTACTCGGATCACTGTTTATAACACACATGTAATCACCCACAGGATCAATAGCTACTTCCAAACAAGGATCACCTCCCGTTCTCTGGCAGAATGGTATGGCCCTATTACCCAGCATGCTTCGGCTCTCTCGACACCTCCGTCCAGGTGTTTCCCGCTCCTAAACACGCCCACAACATGAGGCTCCTGATAACTGAGGACCCTGGTGGGGCCAGGGGGGACAGGCCTTTTACACAACTCGGTTTTAAAGGCACAGGGTCAAGGGTCAAGTTGTATTTAGTACACAGAATGAGCTTCTGAATATAGTTTTGTGTGCACAGCTTGGCTGCAGGTGGAACTGCCCGTGATGTTTGTGGATGTTGCAATAGGATTGATATTGAATCATTCATGCAGTTGAATTAATCACATGCTGAAGGAGGAGCGCTATTTAAACAGAGCAACACATATTGCTCTCTAAAAGAGTGCTTCCAGTAGTGCTAGGCCTGGCTCTTTATGACAGCAGGTCTGCAGTCTGTCAGCTGCCTTCACCTCTCAAGAGAGATGGATCGCCATAGCAACGCATGGAGGTAGTAGAGCGTCCCAGAGGTCAGGGGGTCGTGGGGAAGGGGAAGGGGGGTCGAGAGGGGCGAAGGTCTATACAGACTATATAGAAACGGCCCAGTTAGGCCTGGGGTATTCATGGGGGGAGAGGAGCTATGTGGAAGTAGTTCAAAAGAAGGAGGTCAAAACCTTGCAGCGAGGACTCACAAACGACCAGGTGATGTTATAGATACATTAGAGACTCACTATAGACTCACTATAGAAACATTATACATACTTTACAGAATGATTATACATTTAGAAACACTATAACTACATTATAGATTCATTGTAGATACATTAAAAATTCACCATAGATTCATTATAGTTTCACTATAGAAGTATTATAGATTGTTTATTATCATAACCTGGTCAGTTCAATGTGGTCTTGGATTTTAGGACGCCATCTGTCAGCAATTTTATATCCATCTCTCTCTCTCTCTCTCTCTCTCTCTCTCTCGCTCTCTCTCTCCTCTCCTTTTCTCTGCATGTTTCTCAGAGACCTGCTTTCCTGTCTTCTAAATATAGACATGAGGGAAAAACCCTAAAACTCAAAATCGCAGCTCAATGACCAGTCACAGGCATTACACACACACAACACACTATAACACAGACATTACACACAACACACTGTTACACAGACATTACACACACACAACACATTATCACACAGACATTACACTCACACAAACACACACAGACACACACAACACACTGTAACAAAGACATTACACACACAACACACTAACACAGACATCACACACACACCAAACTGTAACACAGACATTATACATACACAACCCAATGTAACACAGACATTACACACACACAACACACTGTAACACATTACGTTACAGACACACAAAACACTGACGTTACAAACACACAACACACTGTAATTCATAACATTATAGCAGACATTACACATACACAAAACACTGCAACACAGACAATACACAAACAACACACTATAATACAGACATTACACACACTGTAACACATTACGCTAAATAGACATTACACTCACACAACATACTGTAACACATTATGTTGAAGCAGACATAAACATACAACACACTGTAACACATTACATTATAGCAGACATTACACACACACAGCACATTGTAACACATTACGTTACAGCAGACATCACAGACACAACACACTCTAACACATTATGTTATAGCAGACATGACACACACACAACACACTGTAACACAGAAATTACACACAAAGACCACACTGTAACACAGACATCACACACACAAGACACTGTAACACATTACGCTATGTTAAAGCAGACATTGCACACAAACAACACAGGGTAACACATTACACTAACACACACACACGCACACACACACACACGCACACACACACACACACACACACACACACACACACACACACACACACACACACACACACACACACACACAGACACAGAGAGACTGATGCAAACGCACCTATAACAACCAGAAAGACAGATAGCAATGAGAAAGAGATAGTCAGAAACGAGGGGTGAGATAAAAGAGAGAAAGATGTAAACAATAATAATGTACAGGGGTTGACACTAACGGTTGCCCGCTTGCCCGGGGCAACTAAAAATAATAGTTGGGCAAGTTGAGATGATTTCTGGTTGCCCGAAAGGGCAAGTGCATTTTTTAGGGTTTGTTCATATAAAGGCTATTTATTTAAGAGTTTCTAAAAACTGCAGAATAACCATTTTCTTCCGCAAAATCACACCAAATAGATACATTTGCAATTGATCAGCGCGCTGTCTTCTCTTCTCTCGGACAGCGAGTTAACAGACACACAGCGCTACAGCGCGAACATAGCCCCGCCTCCTGTCACTCACTTGCAGTGCGGTCTCTGGCAGTGATTCGGCACTAGTCTCAATGCTCTGTGTGACGGTGTTAGCTAAAGGTTAGCCAACACAGCTAGCATCTCAGTGCAGCGCCGCCGCAACCGGTTTAGGTAGAGAAGGTGGACAGAGTAGTGATGGAGGAGTGCGGTTTGGAAGTACTTCAAATTAAAGCAGATTACCAAGGAAAGTCAAAAGAATCATTTAGTTATTTACATTTGCATAAAATCCAGATGAAAGCATGCAGGTCTACTGGGCGATAGCTTTAATAGGATGCAACAGTGGACTGAAATCACTTCATGGCATGATGTGGCCATTTCATAAATAAGTAAACAAAGAAGAAGTTTGTTATTTTTTAAACACGTACATATGTGGAAGCTAACATTCTCTAACAACAGTCTGAGCTAGGATGAGTTTTCTGAGTTCTCCAAAATGAGGCCAGGTGCCTGGCAAAAAGAGGCCCGTTCAAGATTCTGATTATAATTTGGGATAGTGAACATTATATTCGGGCAAGTCGAACATGACCTGTAGTGCTTTTGAAACCTTAGTGTCAATGATGTAGATAACGAGAGAGAGAGAGAGAGAGAGAGAGAGAGAGAGAGAGAGAGAGACAGAGAGAGAGAAAGAGAGGGAGACTGAGGGAGAGACTCATATTAAATCTCTCAAGAGAGCTCCCCAGATGGCTGTTTAGGAACTGTGGTCAACCAATGGACAAACACACACACACACACACACACACACACACACACACACACACTGACACACATACACCAACACACACACACGCACTCACAACCACACACATACACACACACACACATGCACACACACATACAAACAAAGAATCTTAACAGGGTTTAAAGGTTACCGAGTTGAGAGAGAGGGGAAGAGATACAGCATCCATTCCCATGTACAGTAGGCGACAACACACACACACACACAAACACAGACGCACACAAACACACACACACACACACACAAACACACACACACGCGCACAGCTTTGAATCAATTCACACATCGACACATTACAACCACTCCAGGATGAGAGGATGTAGTGAGGAATCAGACGGTGAACTTTGAATTAAATCACGATCAAAAAATGGGTGACCCCAGAGGAAAGGTTCCCGCTGGGCCCCCAGTGCAGTGCCTGGGGGCCCCCTGGAGGACAGGTCCCTCACCACTCGCACCCCAACAAGCAGATGGATAACAGCCGCACACCACCGTCATGTACATAACAATGTGTACATTTCTTTAGTTTCTATGTACTCACAGTGTCTAGGCTCATAGTAAGTACACTGACAGCCCCACACATGAAGCCTCAGCGTTTGAAATCCACTCAGAACAGACACATGTGTGCCTCTGAAACAGATCTAGGGGTGAGGCCATCAACATACAACTCTTCACCTGCCTGCTGAACCACACCAACCTTTGGATTCAATGCTCATCTCACTAAATAAATGTTACTGTATATTGTGTTTAGTTAAACTCCACTAAACTCTCTGTCGTATTGTGTCCTATTCTACTCCATTCTATTCTGGTGTCCTCCCCCAATTGGAGAAATGTCTACATTCCTAGTGACACACTGGTGTGTTCCCACGCTGCGCCTCTCACAGAGGGCTCTGTGGAGCTGCTGTGAGGACCACTGCTCACCCTACAGTCCCTTAATGGAGGGTTTAGATAGTGTGGTCCAATGAATCCATAACAATATGTTAGTTTGTTGTCACCAAACTATGGGTTAGGGCTTGTGGCGTGTTCCGATATCCACACTTCCCGTACTTGCTATACTTAGTTTGAGTACTTAGGGCGTTCTAATTACGATCGGGGAAAAAAGTGTACTGAAATGCCCTGGATGGTGTCCTCAAAAAGGTCAAAACGCTGAGTGTGGAACGATATACACTATTCGCACTTAACGGCAGCTATCTTAGCTAGGTAGCGGAAGAGGCTAAGCCAGGCGGAGCCAACGTCGGAGCATTATCCACATAGCCTGCATAAATGGAGTCATTTTGTAGCTTTTCATAGCTGCTAGGCGTAAAGGGTTCACCGTTCAAAGCGGGATGTTTTTGGCGGGTGACGAGCTGCAGCAGCAGTCGCGATCGTAATTTCCGGTAGGTGCACCACGGAGTATTCAATTTTGAACAACACTGATATCTGAAAATCTGCGCAATTTAGTGAGTTCGGATAGTGTACTACGTTTAAGTGTACTCATGGAAGTATGGATATCGGAACACAGCACTGGTGTGGACCTCTGCTGCTGCACTGAATCATCGATACAGACATCTAGAGTAGAACCCTACAGTAGAACCTCTACACTACAACGCCAGACCTCTACTGTAGAACCTACAGTAAAAAACAAGACCTCTACAGTAGAACCTCTACAGTAGAACACTAGTCATTTACAGTAGAACCTCTATGGTAGAACACTAGACCTGTACAGTAAAACCTCTACAGTAGACCTGTACAGTAGAACCTCTACAGTAGACCTATACAGTCGAACCTCTACAGCAGAAAACTAGACATGTACAGTATAACCTCTACAGTAGACCTGTAAAGTAGTACCTCTACAGTATAAGCTTGACAGTAGAACACTAGACCTGTCCAGTATAACCTGTACACTATAACCTCTTCAGTAGAACACCACCTGTACAGTAGAACCTCTACAATAGAAACTCTACAGTAGACCTGTACAGTAGATCCTCTAAAGTAGAACCTCTACAGTAGAACCCTGTACAGTAGAACCCTACTGTTAAGGAGCTGATCCTCGCGGATCAGTGGATAAACTTTACACATTAGCAGTTGACAGGCGGCTGTGGGGACAGGGATTAGCATGATTAGTGCGCACCATGCCAAACCTGCTAAGCTAAGCAACGATAAAGAGCTCCTGCTATTGATTTAATAGGATAAAGAAATGACAACAGAAACATTAGAAGTTATGTTGTGGAAAAGTAAAGGTTGGAGCACTCCTGATCAAAGAGAAGCTACCAAGATTTAGTTGACGCATAAAGGAGTAATCCGCATTACTGTTAGGGTTCACAAGAATCTGAGCTCTCTCACACACACACACACACAGGCACGCACGAAGACAGGTTCACACAGGTTCATGTAGGGTGAAGGAGGTCAGGTGATCAGCAGGTGATTCGTCCTCATTAGATCAAAGAGCTCTGTGATGAGGTGGACAGGAAGTGGATTACAGAAGGGATGAGGCACCCCCCCCCCCCCCCATGGTGCTGAGGAAGGGAGGAATGGCCTAACCTGTTTGACAGGCTGATAACTCCATCCCGTTCCAATAGACTAATACTATAGCATGCTAATGCAACGTTAATAACAACAATTCTTTCCCACAAAATCAAATGACAGCATGTTAGAGTTGTTTGTTGTAAGATAGTTTGAGTAGGTTGTAGCTATCTCTCCTAGTCTTTTAGATAGGTTGCTAGGTAAGGACTACTATGTTGGTTATTGCTAAGTTAGCACATTGCTAGGAAGTCCAGCATTTCAAAGTGACAGCAGCAGGTGCTACAGCCACACCCACATTTAAACCATACACAGTTACATACACATACCTCTCACATGCATACAATCACACACTAATATAGAAATGCTAACACACACACACACACACACACAGACACACACACAGTCCCACCCCCCCCCCCCCCCCCCCCCCCACACACACACACACACACACAACCTCACATAGAAGCCACACCCTTCCTCTCCTCCCTAACTATGCTGGCCAGTTCGAAAGAGAAAGAGCGAGAGCATGAGAGAGAGAGAGAGAGAGAGAGAGAGAGAGAGAGAGAGCTTCAGGCAGCTGCTGCTAATTTTAGCAAGCCCGTAATTCCTGCCATGCCAGAGACCCCCTGTGGCCTGTCATGCACAACTCTATCCCATGTCTTTAAGTGATCACCCCCGACCAACACACACACACACAAACACACACACACACACACAGACAGACACACACACACAGACACACACACATCCTTATCGCCAACCATCTTTAACATACCACCTCAAACATTCTAGACTCAAGACCAACCCCAAGACACATTCTGTCTCCCTCCTTATCCTTTCCTCTCCCCTCCTTCTCCTCTCCTCTCAGCTCCTTCTCCTTTCCTCTCCCCTCCTCACCTCTCCTCTAACTTCCTTCTCTCCTCTCTTCTTTCTTCTCCTCTCCTCTCCTCTCGACTCTTCTGCTCTCCCCTCCTCATCCTCTCCCCTCCTTTTTTCAACTGTCATCTCGCCATTTCTCTCCTCACTTCTTCCCTTCTATCTCCTTACTCAACCCCTTCTCCTTCTCTCCTGACCATCTTCATCAATATCCCGATTAAAGTTTTTAGACAAACAAATCCACAGTGCATTCTAACAGAGTCAAGCCTAGCCAGGCTAAATCAAACCAAACCAAACTAAGATAATCCGGCAACGTCAATAAAGAAGACACCAGCCCTGTGAACCTCCTATGAGGTTTAGAGGAAGGTATTCCACCATGCACGAGGGTTATAAATACATGCGGCCATGAATGCTGGCAGTTGAAGTAGCTATGTCAAATCCGCCACACCCACTTGAAAACTAAAAATAAATGACAGGCCAATAGTGGTGCTATAAGACTTTACGTTACTACTACACCCTGAATAGACAAGAAACTAAACATACTTATTCCAAAACAGCATAACATTTTTGACGACAATGTCAGCAGCAGTTTAGTATTAATCTAATTTAGGAGGGTATTGATTATGTATTTGACCTCGAAGCCCAGAGTGTTTATTCAGACAGTGGTTCATGGTTTGGTTAATTATGTTCTCCACTCTACTACAACCAAACCTGTTTCCCTCAACACTAAACTCCAGTCTTAACAGAGGAGAATATGTAACTTTACAGATTAGTTTACATCCAAAGAGCACACACAATAGCCCACTTGCAGGCATTAAAGCACACACAATGACACTCAAGTATTACTGGAATGAGGAGAGGGGTCAGAGCATTTAGTCTGTGTGTTTGTGATTGTGTGTGTTTGTGTGTGAGTGTGTGTGTGCGGTCTGTGTGTGTCTATTTGTGTTACAGAGTCCAATAAGTTCAGGTCATCTGTTTCACAGACACTACAGGGAAGTCAGTGGACACACACGCCCACGTAAACACACACACTGATCCTCTGGGGTTAGCGGACCACTGAGCAACAGCTAATTACAAAGATGAACCGCAGGATGATAGAGAAACCACTACTTAACGACACAAACCAACACACACACACACATGCAGATACACATACACGCACACACAAACACACACACACACACACACACCATCCCGGTATCACGCGAATTCGTGCTCATGCGCACAAACGTTAACAATTGTGTCCCAGAGCACGATTGTTCGACTTTTTTCATGCTACACAGAACGAAATGTAAACCAATGCATTCTGAACGGGAGCGTATCTCCGATGTTTTTGTGCTAAACAGAACTAAATGTAAACCAATGCATTTTGAATGGGATCGTTTTTCAGACGAGAGAGAGAGAGAGAATGTGCGCAGACAGTACAGTGCACTCTCTAGTTATATATATGTCAATATCTCCGCAGACCTTTAAGCAGACCTCCTCAAAAACTGAAACGAACGTGCTCCACAGAACGCGTGTTTCTCAGACAATTATCGTGCTCAACAGAACGAAACGAGAGCGAGAGAAAGAGAGAGAGAGAGGGAGAGAGAGAGAGAGAGAGAGAGAGGCTTCAGAAGGGGTGTGCGCAGATTGTACAGTGCACCCTCTACTTATGTATGTGTCAAAACAAAAAATGCATTAAAGGGTAAATGTAGTGTATTAGGGATACTCTGATTTCCCTGTTTTTTACAGCAGACCTCCTCAAAAACCTTTCGTTCTCACGCTCACGGAAAGTAATCTATTATTCGTACTGCACGGAACGAAATGTAAACCCATGCATTTTGGATTGGAGCGTTTCTCAGAATACACACAGGTATATATAATCTCTCTCTCTCTCTCTCTCTCTATATATATATATATATATTCATTATATACGGAGAGGCCCTCTTAAGCCCATCAGTTACTTGGCTCCGCAGTGCATCAATGTCCCTCTCTATGGCTACCTCTCTCTCTTTTCCACTGTGTTTCGAGAATTTATATTGATATAACAAGAAAGGATGTAATGAAAACGGCAAGAAAATAAAGGCTCCATGGTCATAATAATTTAAAGATAATTAAATTAAAGCGTGCAACGAGGAAATGAGACGATCTAGTTGTGGGCCAGCAGAGGCTGAATTTTAACCAAATTCGGCCCATAACCTTATTTTTTACATCGTATTTATATTATGAATATTTTAATATTATCTGGTATACCTAAACCACACTTACACATTGGTGGAAGTGGATTTTCAACGGTCGGATAGGCTACAGATCTTGTTATAACGATAATTGAATAAAAGCTACATGGTCTAAATATTATAACTAAATAATTGTATATTTATATATATAATATATATTTTAATATTAAATTAATTCAATATTAAACCAATGCATTTCAATGGGGAGAATTTTTTCGATTTCAGAAAGGGGGGCAGGCTGCGCAGTGCACGCTCTAGCATACCGATCTTGAAATAACGATAATTGGATAAAACCTACATGTCTACTTATATTATTATAACTAAATCATTTCATATTTAAAAAAAATTAAATATATATATATATATTTTATATATATATATATATATTAATATTTAATTAATTCAATATTAAACCAATGCATTTCAATCGGGATATTTTTTTCCACTTCCGAAGGGCGGTGTCACACCAAAATTGTACCGGGGGCGAAAATTATACTTATACTTATACAACGTTCGACGCGAATCGTCCGTTGCCAGGCAACGTTCGACGCGATCGTCCGTTGCCAGGCAGGTTTGGAATTTTCGAACGCAGATTACGTAGGCGGTACAATTTTCGCCCCCGGTACAATTTTGGTGTGACAGCGGCGCAGTGCACGCTCTCGCCCCGCATATCGTTCTATTTCACAGTTAGACTTGGAATTAATAAGTTTCTTTTGTAATCAACGTGACTCGTTTCTCTTTTTTTTATAACTGTCTGGTGGCTAGTAGGCTATAACATCACTCTGAGAAATGTGCACGGACACATTTAATAACGAGGCAGGGTCATTTGAAAGAATTCATTAAGTTATTATGTGTGAGAGGTCATTCCTCCTCCTGAGTTTGTATTGACAACACAGTCTCACTCCGAGAACGTCAAATACAGACTGTTGGCAAGGGCACTTTAGCGTCGGTAGTTGACGCGAAAGGTACCCTTCCACGTCGTCTGCAGACGGAGAGGGGGTTCAATTCACTACAATGTTATGCCATCCCCGGCGATGTTTGACGTTCAGAGCGGGTGCTCCAGCAGCCCATTCACTCCTGTATTAACCCGACTACGGCTCTAATAGACGCTGTGAGCATCTTTCCTATTGGATAGATTTTAGGATGTTTATTTATTTATTTATTATATATGGAGACCACCAGACTTCCTCGAAGCAACGAGAATTGTCTATTAGATTCCTGATTGGTGTGCGAGAATAGGGATATCCCGTCAATATGAATTTCCTTCAGGCTGGTCAATGGTCAGATACAGATCTTGCTATAACGATAAATGAATAAAAGCTATGGTCTACTTATAAGGTTATAACTAAATAATTGTATATTTATATATATAATATATATATTTCAATATTTAATTAATTAAATACAATAACGGCTTTACACATGTGACATGCCTACGTTTTTTTGGCATTTTCTTTTCAATGGGCCTGCGTCAACGTCACGTGACCAGTGTTGGGGGTAACGCGCTACAAAGTAACACGATTTTACTTTTTTGGGTAACGAAGTAAAGTAACGCATTACATTTAAAATATCAGTAACTACACTACTTTACTTTTACTTTGCTTTCCTGCGTTACCCAAGCCGTGTTTGCCTGCGTGTAAAGTTCTGATCTGTTGTGGTGCGTGCATGCGTGCTGCCTCTGTGTCTGCAGCGCCTGCTCGCCTCAGCACGTTGCCATAGCGATTGATTTGAGTGACTTAGCTGCTTGTGCGAAGGAGTGTTCAAGTGTTGGAGCGCAGAAGCAGGTGACACAGAAAGACCGTCTGGTTGCAGGGTTCATTGTAGAAGACATGCTTCCCTGTCGACTATTGAATCGCCCAGATTTAGAAAAATACTAGATAAAATACCGGCGACTCGCAAGCCAACAACATCTAATTTTTGAGTCCTCCCTGTGTTACGTTAGGCAAGGGTTAATGAAGCAGACAGAGACGGAGCTGCAAACAACGTGTTTACTCTTGAACCGCAAGTCATCTGTGTCCCCCCTAAACGGGTCCGGGCAACAACATACATATAGCTTCGCTATATTCTTTACACAACATCTCCCCCTTAAGTAATAAGTCCCTCCAATAACAAACAGGGTTCACTGTTAACACTCGAACAGTTATCTCAACCTATATAACTATATATTACCTAAAGCTTAATATTGTAGGTTCCTTCGTAACACTCTTGTAAGGTATCACATAAAGCACAAAGCTGTAAACATAAACAAAAACTTAAACCCTCCTACAGGTATCACATAAAGCATAGAGCTGTAAACATAAACAGAGAACTTAAATCTTACAAGTGCACAACTTTCCGCTGTTTTTTCTCTTCACCAGCTCATACCACAGTCCAACAGTCCTTAGAGATCCAGACGCCCCGGCGGGCGTGAGACACGACCTGAAGAGGTCACATGTGTGTTATTTGCCTCTGTATGTGTGTGGCTCTTTGATTCCCTAGTAGTGTCAGTGGGTGTGTCTGTGTTACCTGGATTTTGGCCTGTATCAGGTGTTTCGTCTGTGTCTGGTGTTGTCTGGGGCTGTGTATTTTGTACTGGGCGCAAGTGGGTGCGATTACGCCTGAGCTGTCCTTCATCAGTGTGAATGAGGTAGGACCTAGGTGTTACCGCCTTCTGAATGACAGTGCCCTGCTTCCTCTCTCTTGTCAGCCACACGTCCTGACCTGGCTGCAGCTGTGGCAGGGAACGAACTCTGTGACGCAAGTTGTAACGGCGTTGTTGGTCCTCCTTCGCCTGCTTTTCAGACCTTCTGAAGCCCTTGATGTTCGGCCACCGAGGACGGAGCGTTGCTGGATGTTGTGGTATGTCGGAGCGAATTTGTCTTCCCATAAGAAGTTGTGCTGGGGAGTAGCCACTCTCCAACGGTGTAGCCCGATATGTCTGTAGTGCTTTTGCTTTGTCACCTCCTCCTTTCCACAATCCTTTAACTGTGGCCACCGCCCGCTCTGCCTCTCCGTTTGCCTGGGGGTATCTGGGGCTACTTGTGACATGAGTAAACCCATACTCCATGGCAAAGGACTCAAACAGTGAACAACTGTATTGCGGCCCATTGTCAGAAACGACAATCTCTGGTGTTCCATGGCGACCAAAAACATCCTTGAGGGCAGCTAAAACAGTCACAGCTGAAGCTACCTTGAGAGGGGCTACCTCTATGTACCGTGAAAATAGTCCACTACAAGAAGATATGTCTCATTTTCCCAGAAAAACAAGTCTGAGCCGACTCGTTTCAAGGGTCTATCTTGCACAGGTGTGGTCAGCAACGGTTCTCGCTGTTCTGCCCTATGCTGTGAGCACGTGCTGCAGTTTTCCACCATCTGACTGATTTGGATAGATAGTCCTGGCCACCAGACTGACTGGCGGGCCCTCGCTCTGCATTTTACGATCCCTTGGTGCCCACAGTGGAGATTATGAAGAATCTCCCGTCTCATGTCACGTGGGATCACAATCCTTTTGCCTCTGAGAAGTAGCTGTCCAGTCAGTGTGATGTTACCCTTTTCAGGCCAGAAGGGGGCCAGCTCTGGGGGGAGCATATGTCTTTCTGGCCACCCCATCTCACAGTACCTGATCAGCTTCGCACAGACCGGGTCAGTTTTCTGTCTCTCTATAATTTCTTTCAATCTGGGCTCTGTGGCAGGAAGACTTTGAGTGACCGCATCCACGAACACGGTGACCACAGCCTCGTTCTCGCTTTCCTCCTGTGTGAAAGTATGCTCTATAGGGGCCCTTGACAATGTGTCAGCAGTTATCAAGCTTTTACCCGGCACATGTAAAATGTCATAAGTAAACCTCAGCAGCCTCAGTCTAAATCTCAGCACTCTCGGGGGAAGTTCGTCGAGAGCCTTGGTGCTTAGCAATGGCACTAGTGGCTTGTGGTCTGTCTCTAATCTGAATTTCAGTCCGATGAGATAGGAGGACAGACGCTTACATGCCCACGTAGCTGCCAGAGCTTCTTTCTCTATTTGTGCATAGTGTTTTTCGGTATCAGACATACCTCTCGAGATGAACACAATGGGTCTCCATGTTCCATCTGGCTGCTGTTGAGTTAGGACCCCCCCTAGTCCAAACGATGAGGCGTCCGCCGACACGCACGTTTCAGCTGTCGGTGAGTATGCAGCCAACACCTGTGTGGAACTCAGTTCTGCTTTGAGCCTTTGAAAGGCCTCCTTCTGTGGCTCTTCCCAACACCACTCGTTCTTTCCACATAGCAGGTCTTTGATCGGGCGTGTGTAGGATGCAAGATGGGGCAAAAACTTACTGAGGTAATTGGCCATTCCCATCACTCTCTTCACCCCCTCGATATCTGTTGGTGCAGGCATCTCTTGTATTGCTTTAATCTTCCCTGGGTCAGGTGTCACCCCGTCCACAGTGACACAATGGCCCAGAAACATCATGCTGTCTTTTGCAAACTCACATTTTTCCCCATTTAGTGTCAGTCCCTCTTCCTTGAGTTTTCGTAGGACCTGACGCAGTCTCTCATTGTGCTGGGTCTTGTTCTCGCCATACACAAGTATGTCATCTGCATGACACACTGCACCTGCGCATCCTTCCAGCATCTGAAACATGCAACGCTGAAAGTGTTCGGGCGCCGAGCTGATTCCAAATGGTAGCCTATTGCATACCGCATACCGCCCGAACGGGGTAATGAAAGTCGTCAGCAGCTTGCTTTCATCTGACAATGGGATCTGCCAGAAGCCCGACGTGGCATCCAGCTTTGAGAAGATTTTCTCCCCAGCGAGCATTCCCAGAGTATGATCTACGGCTGGCAGAATGTGTCTGTCTCTCAGAACCCACTTATTTAAGTGTGTTAAGTCCACGCACAGCCGTATTTTTCCATTGGGCTTGGGTACGACGACAAGGCCAGCACACCATGGTGTAGGTTGTGTCACTTTGGAAACCACCCCCATGCTTTGCATACGGTCAAGCTCTGTTCTCACCTTATCACGCAGTGGGAGAGGCACTCGCGTGGAGAAGACACGGCGTATGGGACAGCATCCGGCTCCAATTCAATCGTGTAGGGCTCCTTTAATTTTCCCAGACCCGAGAATACAGTGGGGAACTGAGCTTTGAAATCCTCCTGTTGCACTTCCACTGTATGGACACGCTTCACTAGCTTGAGAGCCATAATTGCTGGGAGACATAAAAGAGGCTTTGTCAGTTCATCAACAACATACACTTGTTGTTTAGTTGCCTTCTCTTTACTGGTCAGGTACCCTTCAAAACATCCTTTAACGTCCAGTCGGTGATGCCCTGGTCCATACAACACCTTACTAGGCTGCCTGAGTGTTCCATGTATTTTACTGGAATAAGTGCTGCTCGGAATTGCAGTAACTGCAGCTCCTGTATCTAGTTTGAATGCAGTCTCCTCACCGTTCAGCTGCAGCACTCCCAACTATTCTTCCTCTTCACCCGAGCGCACTTCTCCCAAAAACGCAAACTCCTCGTCTCCCGAACGAGTGTGCCCCTGTGTAATGTCATGCACACTCTTGGCTGACCTGCATTTTTTAGCGAAATGTCCTTTTTTATGGCACTTCCTACATTCCTCATTACGGGCAGGGCAGTCTTTCCAGAGGTGTCTCTTGGCATAGCCACAGTAGCAACATTCTGTAGGCTGGCTATCCGCTGTGTCATGAAATCCTTTATGCCCTTTGATGTGTTTTTTGTGTATCGCTTCAACATGCCCTGCTGAAGACTCTGCCCCTCTTAGCACAGGCTGTTGCTTTTTTACTGCTGCACTTTGTCTGACTTTTGTCATTGCCTTAGCTAATGTCAGTTCTGCGTCTAGCTGTAGACTCTCCGATAGCTTAGCATCTAGTATGCCGACCACTATTCGATCCCTTATCAGCTCTTCCCTCAGAGCCCTGAACTGACAATGTTCTGCAAGCGTGTGCACCGCTGTGATAAAAAATTCCACGCTCTCACCCGGCTGTTGACTTCGGCGATTAAAGCATGCCCTTTCATAGATCACGTTCCTCTTGCTGACGCAGTGCTTTTCAAACGCATCAATCACCGACTCGTACGACTTCTTGTCGGTATCAGACAGAGGTAAAACACTGAGGATGTCTTCTGCATCGTCACCAGCTGCATACATAAAAGCGTTCACCTGGAATTCCTCTGACTGTTCGTCCAGCCCTGATGCAATTCTGTAGCGTTCGAACCGCTTCATCCATCTCGGCCAGTCATTTGTATTGGAGAAGTCGAATTTATTGGGCGGGATTAGCTGTGGTGCTAAATGTTGCTGCTGCTGCTGCTGTCGGTCTTGCATGTTGTTGTTTTTTTTTTTTCTTTTTTTTCCCCCGTATTTCCTTTCCTTTTCTTATCGCATTCCGTGTTATTGTCGTTCTACTATCCCACTTCTGACACCATGTTACGTTAGGCAAGGGTTAATGAAGCAGACAGAGACGGAGCTGCAAACAACGTGTTTACTCTTGAACCCCAAGTCATCTGTGTCCCCCCTAAACGGGTCCGTGCAACAACATACATATAGCTCCGCTATATTCTTTACACAACACCCTGGATCATGTGTCCACCACCGCGGACATTTGGTCCGCCAAAAACAAAAGTTACTTAAAAATGACGGTGCACTGGATAGACAGCATTACTTTAAAACTTGAGAAGGCTGCTCTTGCCTGCAAGAGGGTGAGAGGAAGACACACTTGCGATGTCATAGCTTGTGAAATAGATCAGGTTCATTCAGCCTTTGGACCACATAAAGTAACAGCATGTGTCACCTCCGCTTAAGTGCATTTCTGTTTGAATTGTATGGGATAAAGTGACATTTTTATATTTTTCATTGACCACTTAATTTTTGTTCTCATTTTACCCAAAGCCTGTGTTTTGAAACTTGTGTGTTGCTACTGATTGACCTCACCATAGCCTACTTTATCCTGTTGTTTGTGGATTTTACAGTGAGGCATTTCTTTGTGCAGATAGGGATATCGTTCTTTCATCTTTTCTATTAATTAATTTTTAATTAATTTTATTGTATGACAATGTTTATATGTGAAGCACTTTGAGTCTGCCTTGTGTATGAAAAGTGCTATATAAATAAAGTTGCTTTGCCTTGCCTTGCCTTTCATATTGTTTTATATGCTATTTTGTATAGATTTATACAATAAACACTAAGGGCCCTATCTTGGCCCTATCTCCGGCGCAATTGACTTAATCAGTGGCGCATGTGTCGCTGCTAGTTTACAACTGGCGCAGAGCGTTCTTTTCCCTCCTGCGCCACTCGTCGGTAAATTAGGGAATGATCTTGCGCCCCAAGGGGCGGTTCGGCGAAAGGAGAAGTTGTGCTCTGGCGCAAACGTTCCCTGGTGCTATTTTGCAGTTTCAGAAACCACTTGCGCCACAAACCAGGAAATACCTGGTTTAAAGTCAGTGGCGCGTTGTTCAGATGCTATTTTAAGGGCGCATGCATAATGTTGCTTGTGCACCTCGCGCATACACTTTGCTTCTCTCATCTACCTAGCCACACATTCTTGGTAAATTATTTGGGAAAGAACAGCTGATACAACGGTAATAAGTTGTACTTTTAAATCAATGCATCTGCAAACACCGTACAGCAAACACATTTTCTTGACACAGACATTGTGTACATGCCCATAACCTTAAGGATTGATCAGTATTTGATCGTGAGAAAACATTGTTTTACCACAAGTGAGTGTTAAAAAGAATGAATGAATGCTGGCGCACGTGTGTGTATGTGTAAAATAATTAATGAATGCGGGCGCGCGTGTGTGCGTCCATCTGTTTAAACACACGCAAACTACAAACTACACACGAAAACATATCATATGTTATATCATATATCATATAAGTTTTCTTTGCCGAAAACCCTATTCCATGTGTGAATTAGGCCATATTATTTGGCCATAAACTGAGTCATTTCAAGTTTGAAATTCATGTGCATCTGTCTCATCGGAGACTGCAAACGCGCTGTCAAAATATCAACTCGTCAGATTCAAATGCTCTCATGGCTCTTAAATGGGATGGGAGCTGGCAGTCTCATTGGTTTATTGCACGTTACGCCCAAACCACACCTACGGGTAATTAGGCTACTTCAGGTCAATCCTTTTTAGATTTGCGCCAGGCGCAAGAGTCATTTTTTGCGCCGGTAAAATAGCGACATCGCCATAGAACCGCCCACAAAGCTACTTGCGCTTGGCACTTCTCACTTGCGTTTCAGACCGTTAAAATAGGGCCCTAAGTGATGATAGGGCTATGGTGTTTGTCCATGTATCTACAGTAAATTTAGAAACGGAAAAATAAAGTAATAAGTAGTGAAGTTACTTTTCAAATGCAGTAACTAGTAAAGTAATCTCATTACAATTTACAGAAGTAACTAGTAATAAGTAACTAAATACTTTTTTTGAGTAACTACCTCAACACTGCACGTGACTCAGCGTCACGTGAACTAGGGTCCGCTGGTTAGGAAATAGACAGATATTCCAAGGTTTCCCTCAAAAGGCACCTTGGAATATGTTTCTATTTTCCGCAGTTTAGACTTATTAATAGGTTGCTTTTTTATTGAACTTGACTCGTTTTTTTTAAATCGCTGTCTTGTGGATTGTTACGTCACTCTGAGAGACGCACATGGACAGATTTTATAGTGACACAGCCTATAACCTATTCTTGAAAGCAAAACACCAAGCTCATTGATTTAACGAGGCAGGGTTATTTGAAACAATTAATTAAATATGTGTGAGAGGTCATTCCTTCTATTGAGTGTGCTTCGTATTTATGTCTAGTGTACCCCTACTGTCCACAATCACCCCCTCCCCTCCCCATATGGATTTGGAGAATTGTTGCCACGTCCCAGTGGTGGTGGTATCATATACATGAACGAGGGCATTCAATTATCCAACAATGAACAATTAGGAGGCCAAAGCCCTAAAGGAAGTGATGCAATAGGTGACTGAGTCGAGTACATTTACAAGTAAGCTATAGACCTGGGGTCTCTTTTAAATCAAAGGGGGTCTCAAAGGACGCATACGATGATCAACTTGTGGGTTTCCAGCCCTACAAGAAAGGCTCACACAGTATCATCAAATGGTCCATATGCATTGGCAACAAGCCGTTTCTAGAAATGAATCCAAATTAGTTGACAAGTGATAGAATTGTGGGTCTCTCGGAAAAAGCCAGCCCTAACCCTAACCCTAACCCGAAACCTCAGACCCCCCCCTCCCTGCCCTCGGGGCCCGACCGGGCCAAGTTTCGGTGTGGGGGTCCCAGTTAGGCCCTAGAATAAGGTCTTCTAACCCACATATAGACTTGTGCACACACACAACCTTTAACACAAATATTGGATTATATCCACTCATGGATGCTGATAAAGTCCTGTGGCAACAGAATAGTGGTGATGTGGGGAAGAGCGAGGGGCAGAATAGTGGTTATAACAGGGGGGAGGGGTAGATCAATGATGTGGGAGGAGAAGGGAGGGGTAGAATAGTGATGGGGGAGGACTCAATATGCACATCCCCAGATCTGAGTGGACACTGAAGTTTTTTTTTAATCTATCAACGGAAATCCAAAGGAGAATCTCTTATTAACCTGAAAGCATGTCAAGGTTTATGATGACAGAGACGCATGTAGCTTTGCAGCGCATGTACTTCTAGACCCAAACATACACTATTGTTTTTTCCTGCTTTTCAAGGCCTATGGTGAGTCTCTTTCTGCAGCCATGAAGGGGATGCAACTTGGCCTACTGATGGTGAAAACCAGGATGCCTTTCCACGTGAGGTCTTCAATGTGGCAGTTGTGGTTGAGGAGACCATTTTACTACACAACTTCAAGGATGTGCCATCCAGCTTCGCCTTGCCTCTGGGGATCATCTACTGCGTTAACCTTGGGTACCCACGAGCCATGAAGTATTCCTTCGAGTTCCTTCAGAGGGTAGTGATGAAGATCAAACCAGATCAAGCCTCTGCTAGAGTCCTTGGTGTCCGAAACAAGCTGCTTATGTATAAACTGTAAACCGTGCCCCACTCGGGAATGGGATGGTAATGCATTTTTTTTATTTGTTTCTGTTGCATTGCATTCCAAAGTTGTAAAAGTTTTTTTATTTTTATTTGTTGGACTGAATATTGTTCAAATAATGTGGTCTGTATTTAACTCTGGTCCTTTTAAACCCATAGCCTTGTTGATCGAGGTTACCGGTGCCTATCAGTAGGCAAAATAACGTGAACATTTGGCACAATATTGACAGAGTTATCAGGACAGCAGCTAAAGCGAAGCTTTGGAGGCAAGTTAGCTTTAGCTGCTGTTCTGATAACTGTCAATATTGTGCCAAATGTGCACGTTCTTTTGTCTACTGAAAGCTCTCGGTAACCTTGATCATCAAAAGCTATGGGTTAAAAACGAGTTCTCCTTTAGATCTAGAGTGTGTATGTTTATGTAGGCAAACACCCAGAGTGGGAAACTACTGCTGTACTGTTCATACTACTGCTGTACTGTACTAACTTGTATTGGCTTAAAAATGTTTTTGTACTCAAATTTGTGTGTTTTTATAGTTAATTGTTAAGTGAAAACAAGACATTATTTTAAATAATCTTAACTTGATAAGCTGATTCAAAGACATTATTTAATTGAAATTACAAGGTTGAACCGACTAATGAAGATAAGTGTACAGAATGCATATTGATGAATAAATCACATTCTTTAATTAAAATTTCAAGTTGAAGCCACTAATGGGGATAAGTCCCCATGGGGATAAATGGGAATGCACATAAATTAGTCTATTTTGAACTTGCAAAGCAAGGCTGAAACAACAATAACTGTACAGTCATGTTGACTCACAGGAGGCAATTCAAAGCTTAACTATACTCAAAATATGAGTTGTTTTTACTTGAAATTTTAAGGCAGCTGGGAAACTTATGATTTTAAGTAAAACCAAGTAGATATTTTTTACAGTGTACAGACAGTACAGACAATCAAACAAAAGGGAAAAAATAAACAACACCACAAAAATAGGCAACACATTAAGAGAGTGGGAGAGAGTGGAAGACGGCGGAGGATGATTTGTCAAATGTTGTAGTGTCCTGAAGAGATAGGTTTTAAGTTGACTTTTGAATAAACAGAGTGTGTCAGAGTTTCGGATGACCTGAGGGAGGGAGTTCCAGAGGGTAGGGGCGGCGATCCCCCCAGGGTGCGATACTTGGTCTTGGTAATGGAGGTGAGAATGTTGGCATCAGCGGAGCGTAGGCGGCGAGTGGGGGAGTGGCGATGGAGGAGATCTGTTATGTACGAGGGTGCAGAGTTGTTTAGTGCTTTGTAGGTGGTGAGGAGGATCTTGAAATTGATGCGTTGTTTTATTGGAAGCCAATAAAGTTGACGGAGGATGGGAGTAATGTGTTCTCTGGAGGGGGAGTTAGTAAGCAGTCGGGCAGCAGAGTTTTGTACATATTGCAATTTTGGAAGAATAGTGGAGCGGAGGCCATACAAAATGCTATTGCAATAGTCGAGTCTGCAAGTGATGAAGGCGTGGATTAGTGTTTTGGCAGCTGAGGATGAAAGAGTGGGTCAAAGGCGTGCAATGTTGCGGAGGTGGAAGAAGGATGTTTTTCTGACGCTGTTTATGTGTGACTTGAAGGAGAGTGTGGGGTTCATGATGATGCCGAGGTTTCTGACCAGGGGGGAGGGAGTGACAGAGTGACCATCGATGCAAAGTGAGAAGTTCTGGGAGGTGGAGATGATGGTTTTTGGGCCGAAGATTTTATTGGTGTTGAGTTTGAGGAAGTTGTGGTCCATCCAGGTTTTGATGTCAGTGAGACAGTTGGTGAGAATAGATAGGATGGCAGGAGTAATGGCTGTGGTGGTGATGTATAGTTGGGTATCGTCGGCGTAACAGTGAAATTGAAGATCATGGCGGCAGATGATCTGACCTAGTGGGAGCATGTAGAGGATGAAGAGGATGGGGACTGAGCCTTGGGGGACTCCGTGTGAGACAGGGATGGTGTGGGATTTGTGGTTGTTGATGGAGATGTATTGGAATCTTTCAGACAGGTAGGAGGTGAACCAGGAGAGGGCGGAGTCAGTGATGCCAATGGATTGCAGACGGCTGAGGAGGATGGAGTGATTGACGGTGTCAAAGGCAGCACTGAGGTCGAGGAGGAGGAGAATGGTGAGGGAGTCGGAGTCAGAGGAGAGAAGGAGGTCGTTGGTGACTTTAAGTAGAGCTGTTTCAGTACTGTGGTGGGTTCGGAAGCCAGATTGGAATGTTTCGTACAGGTTATTGGAGAGGAGGTATTGCTTGAGTTGTGTTGTGACGGCACTTTCCAGTAGTTTTGAGAGGAATATGAGGTTGGAGATGGGTCTGAAGTTGTTGGGGTCATCGGAGTCAAGGCCAGGTTTTTTAAGGAGGGGGGTGATGGCAGCAAGTTTAAGAGGTTGGGGAACGGTGCCAGAGTTTAGGGAGGAGTTGATGGTGTCAATGAAACAGGCTTTGACTAATTCAGAAGGCATGGGGTCCAGGGGGGAGGTGGAAGATTTCATGGTGGAGTATTTTGGAGAGGTCTGCTGTGGTTATGGGTGAGAAGATGGAAAGCCTGTGGTCAGGGGTTGAAGGAAGTGGAGGTTCTGAGTCAAGGCTTGTGGCAGAGGAGGTGGCAAGCTGGTTGTGGATGATTTATATCTTGGAGTGAAAAAATGATAAGAAGTTATTGCATTTCTCCGGGGTGAATGAGGGTAAGGTGTTATCCTGGGGTTTGAGGAGTTTATTTATGGTGGAGAAAAGAGTGCGTGGGTTGGAGGATCCAGAAAGAAGGATGCCAGAGTAGAAGACAGAGCAGGCTTTGTTGAGTGCTGATTTGCAGAGGTGCATGTGCTCTTTGTAGGCGAGGGCGTGTACTGTGAGACCGGTTTTCTTGTGTAGTTGAAGTTGTTTTTTGAGTATGTGAAGTTCCGGGGTGAACCAGGGGGCCGAGTGAGTGAACGTGACAGTTTTAGTTTTCAGGGGGGCCAGTTTGTTGAGGGAGGTAGACAATGTGTTGTTGTAGATGTTGACAAGGTCTATGGGGGCTGGATTTACAGGAAAGGTGAGGCCGGATAGAGTGGTTGATATGCAGGTGGAGAGAGAAACTGGACAGATGGATTTAATTTAATCTATTGCGGAAAGTGATTTTGCGGTCCTGTTTGGGTTCGGGGGCGGGAATGTCAATAACAAGTGAGATGGCCAGGTGGTCAGAGATGGAGAGGTCGGTGCTGGAGACATTGTGGATGTGGAGGCCAGTGGAGCAAACCAGGTTTAGGATGTGCCCACGGTTGTGATCGGGAAAGTTGATGTGTTGGGTGAAGCTAAAGCAGTTGAGTAGGTCCAGGAAGAACCTACTCAACTTTTTTACATTCCGGGGAGTTAATGTGGGGTTGAAATCGCAGAGGAGTAAAACAGATGGCGAGATTGAAGATATTGCAGTGATGAATTCAGAGAGATCTGGTAGGAATGATGGGTTGGGTTTGGGGGGGCGGTAAATGATTGAAATAATGAGAGGTTTGGGGCCGGGTAGTTTGAAAGCCAGGTGTTCAATTGATGGGGCAGCAGGGATGGAGAGTGGGGTGGGTTGGAGGTCTTGATGGTAAACAGCAGCAATACCCCCTCCTCTGCCCTCAGAGCGTGGGTTGTCCAGGTAAGAATATCCAACAGGGGTAGTTTTGTTGAGTTCAAAGTAGTCAAGGGGTTTTTGCCAAGTTTCATTTAGACAGAGGAGTTCAAGTTGCTTGTCTGTGATAAATTCATTGAGAATGAGGCTTTTATTGTTGAGGGATCTTGTGTTGAAAAGGGCGAGTTTTAGGTACTTTTGTCTTGAAATTGATTGAGCGGAACAAGGGATTGGGCGGAGGTTGAAAGTGTTCACGCTGGAGTCATTCTGATGACGTGTGTTGGTGTGATGACGCGATGAGGAAGTGCGAGAGCCGGTGTGAGAACTGCGATCAGACCACAGCGATGGAATAGTGTTTATGGCAGTAGAACTGTACATCAATTTACGGCGGGAGCCTCGGTGAATGTAACGGGGACGAGGAAGAAGTCGAGAATTCTTTAGTGTGGCGATGAGTTCAGTGGAAGGAGGCATTTGGGGCAAAAGCTGACGGAGCTGCATGGTTGAGTAGCGGAGTGCCATGGCCGAGGCTGTGAAGAAGCAAACGCTGTTGGAGGTGGATGGTGGCCTCAACTGAGCGGCGATGAAAGACTTTCGCCAGATGGGAGCTGGGTTGGGTCGAAAGGAAGGCAGCGGTATGGCCAGAGCGAGGGCCAATGCAACCGTACCTGTAGAGGTGGAAGCCCGCCCGGGTTTACCTTCGACCAGGTTACGGCGATGGATCCTGTAGCAGAAGTCCAAGTGTCCAAGACGGCTGGTCGAAAAAGCTTTTTAAAAATAGGAAAGCAGCACCAAAGAACTTAAAAATAATGTTCAAAATAATGTTCAGAATGATGTTCAGAGCGAGAAGCGGCAGCCGGTGAGCAGCGGCGGCCAAAACGCACCAGCGTCCACCAACTGTCAAGCAACTGTACGACTCCACGCATAAAACACATAAAAAAAAGAAAACAGGTGCACTTACAAAAGGGAAAAGTGATATATAACTAGTAAACTTAGCTAAACTACTATAGACAAAAAAAAAAAAAGTTCAATGCATTCGTGAAAAATATTAAAAATACTGAATAAAAACAAGCCAGACAGAACGGCGTTAGACTCACCAGCGTCCCCGTTACTAGGCCTAGTAACTTTATTATCTAGTTATAATATTATAAGTAGACTATAACTTTTATTCAATTATCGTTATAACAAGATCTGTATCTAACCATTGACCAGCCTGAATGAAATTCATATTGATGGTAGCCTATGGCACTATATCCCTATTCTCGCACACCCATCTTGAATTTAACAGACCATTCTCGTTGCTTTGAGGAAGTCTGGTGGTCTTCGTATAGCCTATAATAAATAAATATCCTACAAACTATCCAATAGGAAAGATGCTCACAGCGTCTATTAGAACCGTAGACGGGTTAATACAGGAGTGAATAGGCTGCTGGAGCACCAGCTCTGAACGTCAAACATCGCCGGGGATGGCATAACATTGTAGTGAATTGAACCCCCTCTCCGTCTAGAGATGACGCCGAAGGGTACCTTTCCCTCAGCGAAGTGAGACTGTGTTGTCAATGCACACCCAGTACACACTCAGGGGGAGGAATGACCTCTCACACATGATAACTTAATGAATTATTTCAAATAACCCTGCCTCGTTAAATGTGTCCGTGCACATCTCTCAGAGTGACGTTACCTATAGCCACCAGACAGTGATGAAAAAAAAGAAAAGAGTCACATTGATTACAAAATAAACTTATTAATTACAAGTCTAAACTGTGGAAAATAGAACGAGGGGGGCAATATAGAGCGTACACTGCGCCACCCTTCTGAAGTTGAAAAAAATCTCCCGATTGCAATGCATTGGTTTAATATTGAATTAATTAAATATTAAAATGTATATTATATATAGATATTTTAAATATAAAATGATTTAGTTATAATATTATAAGTAGACATGTAGCTTTTATTTAATTATCATTTAATTGCACTGAGCAACCTGCCCCACCTTCTGAAGTCGAAATGATCACCCGATTGAAATGCATTGGTTTAATATTGAATTGATTTAATATTAAAATATATATTATACATATATAAATATACAATTATTTAATTATAATATTTAGACCATGTAGCTTTTATTCAATTATCGTTATAACAAGATCTGTAGCCTATCTGACCGTTGGAAATCCACTTCCACCATCTGTAAGTGTGGTTCAGGTATACCAGATAACATTAAAATATTCATAATATAAAAACAATGTAAAAAATAAGGTTATGGGCCAAATTCGGTTAAAATTCAGCCTTTGCTGGCCCACAACTAGATCATCTCATTTCCTCGTTACACGCTTTAATTTAAATATATTTAAATTATTATGACCATGGAGCCTTTATTTTCTTGCCGTTATCGTTACATCCTTTCTCGTTATATCGATATAAATTCTCGAAACACAGTGGAAAAGAGAGAGAGGGAGCCATAGAGAGGGACACTGATGCACTGCGGAGCCAAGTAACTGATGGGCTTAAGAGGAGAGGCCTCCTATATAATGAATAAATAGATATGTATATATATACCTGTGTCATGATCCGCCCCTGGTTTTCTCATTCACCTGCCTGCCACCCTGATCACGCCCAATTAACCCAACCACCTTCACCTGTGTTTCCCCTTTATCAGTCCTTTCCTCCCAAACATTCCCTGCCAGATTGTCTCTTGTGTTTCACAGTGCTTTCCCGCGATTCGAATCCTGACCTACCACCTATCCTGCCTGCTCCTGATCCCCGCCTGTCTGACTATTCTGCCGGTTCCTGATCCCCGCCTGTCTGACTATCCTGCCTGCTCCTGATCCCCGCCTGTCTGACTATCCTGCCTGCTCCTGATCCCCGCCTGTCTGACTATCCTGCCTGCTCCTGATCCCCGCCTGTCTGACTATTCTGCCTGCCGATCCTGAATCCGAATAAACGATTGACACTGTTCCACGCTCTTCGCCAGTCTGTGCACTTGGGTTCAGCCAAACGCTCACGTTACAACCTGTGTATATTCTGAGAAACGCTCCGATCCAAAATGCATGGGTTTACATTTCGTTCTGTGCAGTACGACTAATGTCGGACAATCGTGCTCTGGGACACGATTCAATAGATTACTTTCCGTCAGCGTGAAAACGAAAGATTTTCGAGGAGGTCTGCTGTAAAAAACGGGGAAATCAGAGTATCCCTAATACACCACATTTACTCTTTGCTGCAGTTATTGTTTTGACACATAGTTAAGTAGAGGGTGCACTGTGCTATCTGCGCACATCCCTTCTGTGGCCGAAGAAAATATCCCAATTGAAAGGCAATGGTTTAAATTTCGTTCTGTGTAGCACGAAATAAGTCTGACAATCGTGCTCTGGGGCACGATTCAATAGATTACTTTTCGTGAGCATGAGAACGAAATGTTTTTGAGGTGGTCTGCTGCAGGAGTGGATCTACGGGTTGGCCTATATAAAAATATATATATATATATACAGTGGGGCAAAAAAGTATTTAGTCAGCCACCAATTGTGCAAGTTCTCCCACTTAAAAAGATAAAAGGCCTGTAATTTTCATCATAGGTATACCTCAGCTATGAGACAAAATGAAAAAAAAAAAAAATCTAGAAAATCACATTGTCTGATTTTTAAAGAATTTATTTGCAAATTATGGTGGAAAATAAGTATTTGGTCAATAACAAAAGGTCATCTCAATACTTGTTATGTAATGTTACATGCCCTTTGTTGGCAATGACAGAGGTCAAACGTTTTCTGTAAGTCTTTACAAGGTTTTCACACACTGCTGCTGGTATTTTGGCCCATTCCTCCATGCAGATCTCCTCTAGAGCAGTGATGTTTTTGGGCCTTCGCTGGGCAACACAGACTTTCAACTCCCTCCAAAGGTTTTCTATGGGGTTGAGATCTGGAGACTGGCTAGGCCACTCCAGGACCATGAAATGCTTCTTACGAAGCCACTCCTTCGTTGCCCGGGTGGTGTGTTTGGGGTCATTGTCATGCTGAAAGACCCAGCCACGTTTCATCTTCAGTGCCCTTGCTGATGGAAGGAGGTTTTCACTCAAAGCAGAAAAACAGCCCCAAAGCCTGATGTTTCCACCCCCATGCTTCACTGTAGGTATGGTGTTCTTTGGATGCAACTCAGCATTCTTTCTCCTCCAAACACGACGAGTTGAGTTTTTACCAAAAAGTTCTATTTTGGTTTCATCTGACCATATGACATTCTCCCAATCCTGTTCTGGATCATCCAAATGCTCTCTAGCAAACTTCAAACGGGCCCGGACATGCACTGGCTTTAGCAGGGGGACACGTCTGGCACTGCAGGATTTGAGTCCCTGGCGGCGTAGTGTGTTAGTGATGGTAGCCTTTGTAACTTTGGTCCCAGCTCTCTGGAGGTCATTCACTAGGTCCCCCTGTGTGGTTCTGGGATTTTTGTTCACCGTTCTTGTGATCATTTTGACCCCACAGGGTGAGATCTTGCGTGGAGCCCCAGATCGAGGGAGATTATCAGTGGTCTTGTATGTATTCCATTTCCTAATAATTGCTCCCACAGTTGATTTCTTCACACCAAGCTGCTTACCTATTGCAGATTCAGACTTCCCAGCCTGGTGCAGGTCTACAATTGTCTTTCTGGTGTCCTTTGACAGCTCTTTGGTCTTGGCCATAGTGGAGTTTGGAGTGTGACTGTTTGAGGTTGTGGACAGGTGTCTTTTATACTGATAAGGAGTTCAAACAGGTGCCATTAATACAGGTAACGAGTGGAGGACAGAGGAGCCTCTTAAAGAAGAAGTTACAGGTCTGTGACAGCCAGAAATCTTGCTGGTTTGTAGGTAATCAAATACTTATTTTCCACCATAATTTGCAAATAAATTCTTAAAAAATCAGACAATGTGATTTTCTGGATTTTTTTTTTCATTTTGTCTCTCATAGCTGAGGTTTACCTATGATGAAAATTACAGGCCTCTCTCGTCTTTTTAAGTGGGAGAACTTGCGCAATTGGTGGCTGACTAAATACTTTTTTGCCCCACTGTATATATATATATATATCTATATATATATATTTTTTAATATATATATATATATATTTTTTTTTTAATGTTTAATTGTCTTATCTCATACAATATAGGTTTTTTTCTTGAATACATTTATAATTTAAAATATTTACAGTAGCTACCAAAAAATAATAATATTCAGAAACCCCTCTCATACTCATTAGTTCTGTCCAGTGACGTCTTTACGCAACATCATGGTCGACGCAGACAGCGGTTTCGTGCACCATCAGATAGCAGCCTCAATTAGCAATGGCTAAACAGCTCTCTTTGAGTCACTTATAATGACATAATCAACTTTTTCAACTCGAAACCTTCAACTCAAATTCATTCGATTCGTTTGATCCATTTATATTCATGTAGGCCTATGGGTTGTAGTCACTATATAACGTGAGCTATGCAGTGTTGGATTTGAGGCATATTAAAATGTACTGCCGATCTGGACGTTCTCTCCACTTTATGATTTATATATATATATATATATATATATATATATATATATATATATATATATATATATATATATATATAAATCAGAGTATCCCTAGTACACTACATTTACCCTTTGATGCATTTATTTTTTTGACACAAACATAACTAGAGGGTGCATTGTACTATCTGCGCACACCCCTTCTGAAGCCTCTCTCTCTCTCTCTCCCTCCCTCTCTCTCTTTCTCTCTCTCTCTCATTTCGTTCTGTTGAGCATGATAATTGTCTGAGAAACACGCAATATGTGGAGCACGTTTGTTTCAGTTTTTGAGGAGGTCTGCTTAAAAAATCGGAAATATTGACATATATAACTAGAGGGTGCACTGTACTGTCTGCGCACACTCCTTCTGAAGCCTCTCTCTCTCTCTCTCTCTCTCTCTCTCTCTCTCTCTTTCTCTCTCTCTCATTTTGTTTTGTGGAGCACGTCAATTGTCTGAGAAACGCGTGTTCTGTGGAGCACGTTCGTTTCAGATTTTTGAGGAGGTCTGCTTAAAAAAGCGGAAATATTGACATATATATAAGTAGAGGGTGCACTGTACTGTCTGCGCACACACACTCTCTCTCGCCTGAAAAATGCTCCCATTCAAAATGCATTGGTTTACATTTCGTTCTGTGTAGCACGAAAACATCGGAGAAACGCTCCCATTCAGAATGCATTGGTTTACATTTCGTTCTGTGTAGCACAAAAAAGTCGGACAATCGTGCTCTGGGACACATGATTCAATAGATTAACGTTTGTGCGCATGAGCACGACATCGCGTGATACCGGGTTGCACACACGCACACACACACACACACACACACACAGACACACACACACACACACGCACACACACACACACATGCACTCACATACATACACACACACACACACACACTCACATGCATACACACACACATAGCCTGTAATGACCTCAATAATTACACGTTGATAATGTAGCGACAGAAAGTACTGGCTTGTGAGGTTTTGACATCACAACCACTCACTTATTTGTGCAATTAGTCGCCATGGAAACCTACACCACTTGCAGCCGACATGCTGCAAGCTTCATCAAAAGTTGAAAGGTTCTAGGTTCAGTCTCCAATGCCCAAAGTCTACCTGTCTAGCTACATACACACACACAATGACATCTGAATTCACTGTTAGTTAGTTTTGATAAAAGCGTCTGATACTTACAGAATCAATACAAGCAATTGAACTTAAGCCTACTCAATGTTGGAGTCCCCTTACAAAAGTGTTTTTGCTCTACAGCGAACTACAACGTGGCTCTCACATCCACAAGATGGCTGCCATATTTCAATTGGTTATAATTTGAGGGTAAACGCTCATATGTAAGCATGAACCTTTTCACCATTATAAATATGATATCAAGTATTTTCAACACAGTATTATGATTGAATTTAAAAAATATATGAAGCGGTTTGTGTAAGGTCTCCATTGAAAGACAGATTCAGTGACCTCCATGGTAATGTGTCTTTGAGAGACACCAGAATCCATAAGATGGTCACATCCGTGGCCATAGTCCAGCTGCATCGTGGCACTGGGAACTCCTACTGGTAGCAACTACTGTAGTCATACTTCTCAGTTCCCTTATCAAGTCCTGCAGCATTTTTTACCCTCTCTCTACGTGCTGCAGTATATAATATGTTAACCCTCTCTCCACCTCCTGCAGTATATAACATGTTAACCCTCTCTCCACTTGCTGCAGTATATGACATGTTTAACCCTCTCTCCCCCTCCTGCAGTATATAACATGTTAACCCTCTCTCCACACACTGCAGTATATCACATGTTTAACCTCTCTCCACCTCCTGCCGTTTATAACATGTCAACCCCTTTCTCCCCCTCCTGCAGTATATAACATTTTAACCCTCTCTCCACACACTGCAGTATATAACATGTTAACCCTCTCTCCACACACTGCAGTATATAACATGTTAGCCCTCTCTCCACACACAGCAGTATATAACATGGTAACTCTCTCTCCACACACTGCAGTATATAACATGTTAGCCCTCTCTCCACATGCTGCACTATTTAACATGTTAACCCTCTTTACCCCTCCTGCAGTACAGAACATGTTAACCCTCTCTCCACATGCTTCAGTCTATAACATGTTAACCCTCTTTACCCCACCTGCAGTACATAACATGTTAACCCTCTCTCCACATGCTGCAGTATATAACATGTTAACCCTCTCTCCACACACTGCAGTATATAACATTTTAATCCTCTCTCCACACACTGCAGTATTAACATGTTAACCCCCTCTCCACATGCTGCAGTATATAACATGTTAACCCTCTCTCCACACACTGAGGTATGTAATATGCTAACCCTCTCTCCATGTGCTGAATTAAATAACATGTTAAACCTCTCTCCACACACTGCAGAATATAACATGTTAACCCTCTCTCCACACACTGCAGTATATAACATGTTAAACCTCTCTTCACTTGCTGAATTATATAACATGTTCAACCTCTTTCCCCCTCCTGCGGTATATAACATGTTAACCCTTTCTCTACATCCTTCGGTATATAACATGTTAACCCTCTCTCTGCATGTTGCAGTATATAACATGTTAAACCTCTCCGCACACACTGCAGTGTATAACATGTTAACCCTCTCTCCACATGCTGCAGTGTATAACATGTGAACCCTCTCTCCACATGCTGCAGTATATAACATGTTAGCCCTCTCTATCCCTCCTGCAGTATATAACATGTTAACCCTCTCTCCCCCTCCTGCAGTATATAACATGTTAACCCTCTCTTGAAACACTGCAGGATATAACATGTTAACCCTCTCTCCACATGTTGCAGTATATAACATGTTAAAACTTTCTACCCCTCCTGCAGTATATAACATGTTAACCCTCTCTCCAAACACTACAGCATATAACATGTTAACTCTCTTTCTCCCTCCTGTGGTGTATAACATGTTAACCCTCTCTCCATATGCTTCAGTATATAATATGTTTACCCTCTCTCCACAAGCTGCAGTATATAACATGTTAACCCTCTCTCCAAACACTACAGTATATACCATGATAACTCTCCCCCTCCTGCGGTATATAACATGTTAACCCTTTCTCTACGTCCTGCGGTATATAACATGTTAACCCTCTCTCTGCAGGTTGTAGTATATAACACATTAACCATCTCTCTGCACACACTGCAGTACTTAACATGTTTTCCCTCTCTCACCACACTGCAGTATATATCATGTTAACCCTCTTCTCCACGTCTTGCAGTATATATCATGTTAATCCTCTCCTACCTTCTGAAGTACATAACATGTTAACCTTCTCTCCCCTCCTGCATTCTTAAACATGTTAGCCCTCTCTCCCCCTCCTGCAGTACATAACATTTTAACCCTCTCTCCCCCTCATGCAGTATGTAACATGTTAACCAGATCCAAGTTAGGATGTTATGCTTCCAGCTAAATGGCACTGGGTTTGATTTCCAAAGCCCAACCTGTAGATATTCTTGTATGTCCTGATTCCTACCTGGTCTTATTGACATGTATTTTAAATCTCTGTAATTCACTTTTTATAACAGTATCTGCTATATAACTAAATGGTAACAGTAACAGGAGGATGTAGATGCCCAGATGGCAGCTGTCTGCTGTCTAATCCCTTTCCCAGTGCTCCAGTAGCTCAGCCCTCCCAGACCAGGGTCAACTGGTTTAACACATGGAGCATGGGGGGAGTCACTCAGGGTAAGTGGTGCTGATCACCCTGGCCCAGTAGGACCTGAGGAATAGAACAGGTTCCTGTGAGAGCCTTTTGCTTACTGTATTTAACATTTAGATGTTTTCATTCCAAGTCATCCAGTGCTAGCAATTAGAATAATGTTACCAAAACAGTAGCCTAGCTGTAGCTAGCCAGTATAGTACCATTGCCATAACAAAAGCCTAGCTATTGCTAGATGGCAGCCCTGTAGCCCAAAGCATGAATAAAACTGTTACTATCTCGAAACAGCACTTGCTAGCATAGCGATGTTTCTAGTATATCGTATCAGGAGTAACCTAGCTAGCCCAGCCAGTTGCGATAACAGCTGTTCTTTCGCAAGATTAGCTGGTAGTGATAGCAGCAATAGCCTTGCTAGCATAGCAAGTTCTGTCTCAACTGTTCTGTCTTCACTACCTTCTATTGAACAATTCTCTCAACTATCCACAGAGGAATCCTCTGACACCCTGCTATCCTCCCTCTCCTCCTCTTTTGGACTCCCTCTGTCCCTTCCACTCCAGACCGGCACGATCTTCACCCCCCGCTCCTTGGCTGTCTGAATCTCTGCGGACCCATAGAGCAGAGTTGCGGGCAGCTGAGGGGAAATGGAAGAAATCAGACTGTCCTAATGATCTATCTCACTATCTCCTTCTTCTCTCAGGTTTCACCTCCACTGTGTCAACAGCCAAATCTGCCTTCTACCGGACCAAAATTAACTCCTCCGCCTCAAACCCCAGGAAACTGTTTTACTTGTTCTCTTCCCTCCTCAACCCTCCCTCCCCTCCTCCTCCTTCCTGCCTCACTGCTGATGATTTTGTTACCTACTATACCCAGAAAGTAAAGGACATTAGCTCCTCTTTTATCACTGCCACCATCCTCCCTCCCCGACCCCCACCTCTGTCTTTACCCAATTCATCCCTCTCACCTCAGACGAGGTCAACAGAATTATAACATCTAACCATGCCACCACCTGCCCCCTTGACACTATCCCTTCCTCCCTCCTCCAGGCTGTGTCAAACGACATCCTGCCATTTCTAAACGCACTTATTAACTCCTCCCTCACCTCTGGCATTGTTCCAACGTCTTTCAAGACTGCCAGAATAAAGCCTCTCCTCAAAAAACCAACGCTTGATACCACTGACATCCAGAATTATAGACCGGTATCTCTTCTTTCATTCCTCTCTAAAACATTGGAACGTGCCGTCACTAACAAACTGTCCTCCTATCTCTCATCTAGCAACCTGCTTGACCCTCACCAGTCAGGCTTCAAAAAAGCACACTCCACTGAGACGGCTCTCCTCGCGGTGACTGAGTCCCTCCGGGCGGCCAGAGCCTCGTCCCTCTCATCGGTTCTCATTCTCCTTGACTTGTCTGCAGCATTTGACACTGTGAACCACCAGATCCTCCTCGCCACTCTCGCCGAGCTTGGCATAGCTGAATCTGCCCTTTCCTGGTTCACGTCCTACCTGATGAATTGCACTTATCAGGTAACATGGAATGGCTCCTTGTCCAAACCTTGCACGCTTGATACAGGTGTCCCTCAAGGCTCTGTACTGGGGCCTCTTCTGTTCTCCCTCTACACCAGATCTCTGGGCTCTGTAATTACATCCCACGGCTTTTCCTATCACTGCTATGCTGACGACACTCAGCTATTTCTCTCCTTTCCCTAATCTGACAAAGCCCTGATTGCAACACGCATATCTGAATGTCTGGCAGAAGTCAGCACCTGGACAACTGCCCATCACCTGAGGCTTAACCTCAACAAAACTGAGCTCCTCCTAATACCAGGGAAAGATTGCCCACACATGGACTTACTGGTCACTGTTGAGAACATCACTGTATCTCCTTCTCCAACTGCCAAAAACCTTGGTGTAGTGTTGGACAATCAGTTATGCTGCACCGCAAACATCACTGCGGTGGCCTGATCCTGCAGATTTGCACTTTACAATATCCGCAGGATCCGGCCCTTCCTCACAGGGGAAGCAGCTCAGCTGCTAGTCCAATCACTGGTCATCTCCCGCCTTGACTACTGCAACTCACTCCTGGCTGGACTCCCTGCCTCTGCGATTAAACCCTTGCAGCGCATCCAGAATGCGGCAGCGCCTCGTGTTCAACCTACCAAAGTTCTCACATGTAACCCCCCTCTTCCGAGACCTCCACTGGCTCCCTGTAATAGCTTGCATCAGATTCAAGATGATGGTACTGGCATACAAGGCAGTCGATGGAACTGCCCCTGCCTACCTCCAAGCATTAGTAAAGCCACACACCCCAGCTCGATCCCTCAGCTTAACTACCTTAGCTGGACGTCTGGTACCGCCATCGCTAAGAGCAAGCAAAGGTCGATCAGCAAAGTCACAACTTTTCTCTGTTTTGGGACCTCAGTGGTGGAACGAGCTCCCTACCGATGTCAGGACCGCAGAGTCGCTCACCAGCTTCCGCAAAAGACTCAAAACTCACCTGTTCAGAGTTCATCTTGGCTCTGCATAGAAACCAATGCACAGACACCATTGAATGTTGTACGTCCTGGCACTTGTACATTGCACTTATTCAAGGTACTTAATTGTGTAGCATCTACAGTAGCTGCTATCGCTGCTTTACACGGGGAATGGGTTAGCCTAGCAATTGTAATACTTGCACTTGGTTCTATGAACGTCTTTACTGTACCGACAGCGATATATTGTTTCACTTCTTATGACAAATGTACTTATTGTAACAAATGCACTTATTGTAAGTCGCTTTGGATAAAAGCGTCTGCTAAATGCCCTAAATGTAAATGTAAATGCAAGTAGGCATATAAGCAGTTGCGTAACTAGCCTAGTCAGTAGTGATATCAGCAATAGCCTAGCTTGCATAGCCAGCAGGGATAGAAGCAGTTGTCTAACTAGCCTAGTCAGTAGCGATAGCAGCAGTAGCCTATTCAGTAGTGATAGCAGCAGTAGCCTAGCTTACCTTGCCATTAGCAATAGCAGGCAGTAGCGCAATCAACAGTAGCCTGCTGAGTGGTGGATAAGGTGACAGATGAAGCTCTGCAGGTCGACACAAAGAGCTGATAAATATTGATGAAGTCAGACACTTACAGCGATACCGGCCAGTCCTCATAAGAATGAAATATTGATTACACTCACAGACTGAATCAGTACACACACTCACATACACACACACACAGATACACCTACACACATACATACACACACTCACACACACAAACACACACATACACACGCAAACATACGCACACACACACAAAAACACACACACACACAGACACACACAAATGCACACACACACACACACACACGCTCACACACAACGTGTTTGTCTGTGTGTGTGTGTGTGTGTGTGTGTGTGGGGGGGTAGTTATCTGACCGGAAAGCGACAAAATCACAGCTAGACACACAGAACAGACAGACAAAGCACACACCTCAAACACAGACACACACACACACACACACACACACACACACACACACACAGAAACCCTCCAACAAGCCAGGTAAACATGGGAAATGTATATACGAGGGAGATGAGCAGCCAGTCTAAAGAGTTTGTAGTCCCTGAGTTCAGTGAGCAGTAGGTCCAGTAATGTATTTATTTATCTACTGCTTGGCTCACAGCTAGGTTGTGAGTTCTGCTGCCTCATAATGTCCCAGTGTTGAGCCTGTAATAGAAACCACTCGGTATTTAACTGCTGAGGCCAAGCCATTACTGCCTGCCTTATGATTGTGTGTGTGTGTGTGTGTGTGTGTGTGTGTGTGTGTTTATGATTGTATGGACTGCTCTCCCTTGTTGAATATCAACCAACACACACACATGCTGAAACACACACACACACTAGATGGCACATCATTGAACACATTAGCACAAACAACCCCCCCCCCCCACACACACACACACACACACACGCAGCTGAGATGATGCAGACTGTACTGCCGGAGCCAGCAGGCTCAGATGGTTTACCTCTGTTTGACACACAGCTTTAATATGTTGCTAAACTGTTGACACCTCCACTACTATGAACCAAAGGCCTGCATTGATCAACACAGATAACATCACACTCTGGAACGTCCTATGGGGGCCTCTGGGTGCCAAACAGAAGTAAACCCATATTACCGCATCTGAATGCACAGCAACCCCTTTTGTCTGAATAACCAGACCAATGCACCAAACTAATCGTTATTTCCATGAATACCCGGACGTTCCTTTCAAGGGGTTCATCAAAACCCATACAATTCATTTGTCTGCAAGTTTGAGTGCGAGAGTGTGCGGGCGAGTTTGAGAGAGAGAGAGCAAGAGAGTGAATGAGAGAGAGAGAGAGAGCAAGAGAGTGAATGAGAGAGAGAGAGCAAGAGAGTGAATGAGAGAGAGAGAGAGCAAGAGAGTGAATGAGAGAGAGAGAGAGCAAGAGAGTGAATGAGAGAGAGAGAGCAAGAGAGTGAATGAGAGAGAGAGAGCAAGAGAGTGAATGAGAGACTTCAGTCAGATCATGTGAGCATGGATGCCATGGTTCAACGTGGCTGAAATAGTTGCTACATCTGCTGTTACCCCACTTATGTGTGTGTGTGTGTGTGTGTTTGCTTGTGTGTGTGTGTGTGTGTGTGTGTGTGTGTGTGTGTGTGTGTGTGTGTGTGTGTGTGTGTGTGTGTGTGTGTGTGTGTGTGTGTGTGTGTGTGTGTGTGTGTGTGTGTGTGTGTGTGTGTGTGGTATGCTGTGTGGTTCCTTGCTGGCGCCAAATGTTGTCCAAGGCTAGGGCTCTCTGGTCTCTATATCTGAACCAGTATCAGCAAGACCAACAACCAAGACCCCCAGACCCCAGACCTTGAGACCCCAGACCTCCAGACCCAGACCTCCAGACCCCAGATCTCCAGACACCAGACGCCCAGACCTCAGACCCAAGAGCCCCAGACCCACGACCCCCACACCCCCAGACCCCCGATCCCCAGACCAGACCTGCTGCGTGGCTCTGGGAAAACCACCAACACTTCATGACTCAAGACCTTCTTACACATCTGGAAAGAAACCATCTGACTTCCCACCAACTTTCAATTCAATTCAATTCAATTCAATTCAATTTTATTTGTATAGCCCTTAATCACCATTACAGACTCAAAGGGCTTAACAGGCCAAATATTTATGACACTCAGCTTTCCACCCAGTTACCCCTCTCCATTCACCCAACCTCCACACACACAACTGGGAACACAACACAGAGAGAGAGAGAGAGAGAGAGAGAGAGAGAGAGAGAGAGAGAGAGAGAGAGAGAGATTACAACAACAAGACATTTCTGTTGACAAGAATAGAATAAGAGACATACAGACTTGATAGACAGACAGAAAGACAGACCGATAGATAAACAGCCGGGTAAACAAGTGAGTGAACAAACAGACTGAACTAAACTTACAATTGGATAACCA